>NC_141181.1:73170000-73367500 GCF_055505025.1 Bos grunniens | reverse complement strand
ACCAACTCCTGGAGCATACTCAAACTCATGCCCATTGAGTCAGTGATGCCATCCAACTATCTCATCCTCTGTCATCCCCTTCTCCTCCCACCTTCAAGCTTTCCCAGCATCAGAATCTTTTTAAATGAGACAGTTCTTTGCATCAGGTTGCCAAAGTATTGGAGCTTCAGCTTCAGCATCAGTCCTTCCAATGATTATTCAGGACTGATTTCCTTTAGGACGGACTGGTTGGATCCCCTTGCAGTCCAAGGGACTCTCTACAGTCTTCTCCAACACCACAATTCAAAAGCATCAATTCTTCGGCACTCAGCTTTCTTTATAGTCCAATTCTCACATCCATACATGACTACTGGAAAAGCCATTGCTTTGACTAGATGGACCTTTGCTGGCAAAGTAATGTCTCTGCTTTTTAATATGCTGTCTAGATTGGTCATAGTTTTTTTTCCAAGGAGCCAGTGTCTTTTAATTTCATGGTTGCATTCACCATCTGCAGTGATTTTGGAGCCCCAAAAAATAAAGTCTGCCACTGTTTCCATTGTTTCCCCATCTATTTGCTATGAAGTGATGAGACCAGATGCCATGATCTTAGTTTTCTGAATGTTGGGTTTTAAGCCAACGGTTTCACTCTCTTCTTTCCATTTCGTCAAGAGGCTCTTTAGTTCTTCTTCGCTTTCTGCCATAAGGGTGGTGTCATCTGCATATCTGGGGTTATTGATATTTCTCCCAACAATCTTGACTCCAGCTTGTGCTTTATCCAGCCTGGCATTTCACATGATGTACTCTGTATATAAGTTAAATAAGCAGGGTGACAATATACAACCTTGGTGTATTCCTTTCCCTATTTGGAACCAGTCTGTTGCTCCATGTTCTAACTGTTGCTTCCTTATCTGCAAAGTCACTGCAGATGGTGACTGCAGCCATGAAATTAAAAGACACTTACTCCTTGGAAGGAAAGGTAGGACCAACCTAGATAGCATATTCAAAAGCAGAGACATTATTTTGCCAACAAAGGTCCGTCTAGTCAAGGCTATGGTTTTTCCGGTGGTCATGTATGGATGTGAGAGTTGGACTGTGAAGAAAGCTGAGCACCAAAGAATTGATGCTTTTGAACTGTGGTGTTGGAGAAGACTCTTGAGAGTCCCTTGGACTGCAAGGAGATCCAACCAGTCCATTCTAAAGGAGATCGGTCCTGGGTGTTCTTTGGAAGGACTGATGCTAAAGCTGAAACTCCAATACTTTGGCCACCTCATGCGAAGAGCTGACTCATTGGAAAAGACTCTGATGCTGGGAGGGATTGGGGGCAGGAGGAGAAGGGGATGACAGAGGATGAGATGGCTGGAGGGCATCACCAACTCGACGCATATGAGTTTGGGTGAACTCCGGGAGTTGGTGATGGACAGGGAGGCCTGTCATGCTGCAGTTCATAGGGTTGCAAAGAGTCGGACATGACTGAGTGACTGAAATGAACTATCTGCATACAGGTTTCTCAAGAGGCAGGTCAGGTGGTTTGGTATTCCCATCTTTTTAAGAATTTTCCACAATTTGTTGTGATCCACACAGTCAAAGGCTTTGGCATAGTCAATAAAGCAGAAGTAGATGTTTTTCTAGAACTGTCTTGCTTTTTTGATAATCCAACAGATGCTGGCAATTTGATCTCTTGTTCCTCTGCCTTTTCCAAATCCAGCTTCAACATCTGAAAGTTCACAGTTCACATACTGTTGAAGCCTGGCCTGGAGAATTTTAAGCCTCACTTTACTAGCATGTGAGATGAGTGCAATTGTGCAGTAGTTTGAGCATTCTTTCTTTGGGATTGAAATGAAAACTGAATTTTTCCAGTCCTGGGCCACTGCTGAGTTTTCCAAATTTGCTGTCACATTGAGTGCAGACCTTTGACATCATCATCTTTTAGTATTTGAAATAACACAACTGGAATTCCATCACTTCCACTAGCTTTGTTTGTAGTGATGCTTCCTAAGGTCCACTTGACTTTACATTCCAGGATGTCTGGCTCTAGGTGAGTGATCACACCATCGTGGTTATCTGGGTCACGAAGATCTTTTTTGTATAGTTCTTCTGTGTATTATTGCCATCTTTTTTTAACATCTTCTGCTTCTGTTAAATAAAGACACCCATAAGGAAATCATCTCCAGAAAATATAGTCAGATTGTGCAGCTCAATATCAAAAATACAAACAACTCAAGAAAAATATGTGCCTAAGATCAAAAAAGGACATTTCTGTGATGGAGTCATACATATTGCCATTAGGCACATGGAAAGATGCTCCCAGCATCACTAATTATTGGAGAAAGGCAAATCAAAAGTTCAATGAGGTATCACCTCACACCAGTCACAATGACCATCTCCAACTATCTCCAGCAATAAATCCTGGAGAGGGTGTGGAGAGAAGGAGTTGAGAATGTACGTTGGCACCTCCACTAGGGAGAAGAGTATGGAGGTTCTTGAAAAAGCTAAACAGTAAAACAGTTAGTAAAACAGCTAAGAAGTACCTTAGAACCCAGTGGTCCCAAATCTGGGCAGAGACCTGGACAAAACCAACATTTTAAAACACAGGGGTAGCCCTGTGATCACGGCTGTGCTAGGTACCATAGCCAAGACACAGAACCACCTAAGCGTACAGGGACTGCTGGACGGTTACCGACAGTGGGGCACACACGGTGCAATACTGCTCAGCCATAAAGGGGAGGAAACCATGCCACATGGAGCCACCGGGGAGAAAGCAGAGATGGTCCCACCAAGGGGAGTGAGGGAGACAGGGAGAGACAAGGGCCATAGGGTATCACTTCTAGTTAAATCTAAAAATGGACAGAAATGAGCTTCTTTACCAAACAGAAACAAACTCACACGCTCTGAAGAGAAACTTATGGTCACCAAAAACAAAAGGTGTGGGGCAGGGAGAAATGAGCTGTTTTAGACTAACATATACACACTACCATTTATAAAACAAGCCACAAGGACCCACAATGTAACACAAGCAACCTCACTCAACACTCTCCAGTAACCTATGTGGGAAAAGAACCCCAAAAAGAATGTAAATACGTCTATATATAAATGACTCAAGTTGCTGTAGACTGAAAAAAGAAAAAAAAAAAAAAACACACAACATTGCAATCCACCTACACGTGCTCAGACATTCGGTCGTGTCCGACTCTTTGTGACCTGCCAGGATACACTCCGATTAAAATGATCGGATAGAAACAGAAAAAGGTAAACGAAAAATGTGCTGATTCTATTTCCCTCAGGCCATGGTGACTTGGGCTGGACCGGAGTCGCCCCCTGGAGCCTGGGCAGGCCTGGGTCCCCAGTCTGCAGTGTTGGGGACTGAGGGAGCTGGCGAATAACAAGGGGAATATCCTGATTCGCCTTTGCCCCAAAGCGAATCCCCAGATGCCAAACCACCACCCCAGAGCCCTGCCCCTACACTGCGGCCCTCTCCCGTCCGCTTGGAGGCAGGATGCAACTAGGGTGCCCGGGGCCCACCCCACGTTCACTTTGGGCCCCACCCACAGGGGCCGCACCTGCCTGCAGGTGAACCGCGGAACAAAACTCCTGTTCACCCACGTGGCCCAGTCTCAGCCTCCAGGCAGGAGCAGGTCAGGGAGGCTGGCTCGGCCTTCCTCCAGTGAGAAGTGGAATATTTCCAGCCATATATCTGGAAATAAGGATGTCACAGTCATCAGAGATTGCAGCCCTCCAAGATGAGCTGGTGAGCCCTCAGGGCACTCAGGAGGGAGAAGAGTACCCGTCATCTAGCAGGAGATAGACCAGCCAACAGTGGTCATGCATGGATGTGAGAGTTGGACTCCAAAGAAAGCTGAGCATCGCAGAATTGATGCCTTTGAACTATGGTGTTGGAGAAGACTCTTGAGAGTCCCTTGGACTGCAAGGGGATCCAACCAGTCCATCCTAAAGGAAATCAGTCCTGAATATTCATTGGAAGGACTGATGCTAAAGCTGAAGCTCCAATACTTTGGCCACCTGATGCAAAGAACTGACACATTGGGAAAGACCCTGATGCTGGGGAAAATTGAAGGCAGGAGGAGGAGGGGACGACAGAGGATGAGAAGGTTGGATGGCATCACCGACTCAAAGGACATGAGTTTGAGTAAACTCCGGGAGTTGATGATGGACAGAGAGGCCTGGTGTGCTTCAGTCCATGGGGTCACAAAGAGTTGGACACAACTGAGCAACTGAACTGAACCAAACTGAACTGAAAACAAGTCAATCCTAAGGGAAATCAACCCTAAATACTCATTGGAAGGACTGATGCTGAAGCTGAAGCTCCAATACTTCGGCCACCTGATGCAAAAAGCCAATTCATTAGAAAAGACCCTGATGCCGGGCAGGAGGAGACAGGGGTGACAGAATAAGATGGTTGGATGGCATCACTGACTCAGTGGACATGAGTTTGAGCAAACTCCAGGAGATAATGAAGGACAGGGAAGCCTGGCATGCTGCAGTCCATGGGGTTGAAGAGAGTCAGACGTGACTGACAGACTGAACAACAAGAAAAAAAACAGCCATCAAGCTGCGTCCGCTTTTAAGGTGAGCCCAAGGGACCTCAGAAGGTGAAAAGCACAGGATACTGGCCCAGGATAGCTGAGAAGTAAATGAAAGAAACGATTTCAGTGAGCCCAGACTCTCGCCTCTTCCCATACATAGAGAAACACTACATTCCTTAACTTGGGATATCTGCTTTTCTTTAATTAACAGTCATCTTTGATGTTAAACTACCTGCCCCTGGTTGCAGAGCTTCTATGTAACCTGGCTCCCCTCCTCAGAGCAGTTCTCTCAGGGTGACTTGAGATGCAGTCTCTTGGGCTTTGAGTCCTAAAAGTCTCTGCTGAATAAAGCGACTCTCAACTTTTGGGTTGTGGGTGTTGTTTTAAGTCAATGCTCCAGTGGGAGAATCCAGACCAAGCTGCCCTCTCGGGTCAGCAGAAAGCCTGGGCCCTCAGAACGCTTCTGCTGCCTCCAGTAAACGGAGGAAATCCAAGCTAAATTCAAGCCAAATATCCCATGACTTCTCCAAAATAGTTATGGAACAATTAACTGGAAACTACATGAAATGAAATTACTGTAAATACAAACTTGAAAACTTTACACCAAATTCACTCAAACTGATTAAGACATTTATAACTCAAAATCATCAAAATTACAAAGAAACAAGAAAATCTACATGATGTGGGGTTTGATCCATAGATCACAAGCTTTGAGTTTTAATACACAAAAAGCCAGTCCATGTGAGAAAAAACATTGTGGACTTTGTAAAGTTAAAGGTGTCTACTAAGAAAGGTACTGACTTTTTAAAAAAAAAAAATGCACAGCCTGAGAGTTGCAAGTCAAATTTTATTTGGGACAAAATGAGGACTGCAGCCCAAGAGCCAGCCCCTCAGTTAAGTCTGAGAAACTGTTCCAAAGAGGGGTGGGGGGAGGCAGGCAAGGGGGTCAGTATATATATATGTGATTTGGGTGAAGGGGAGACACGAGCGATCAGGCACATATTCTCTCAAACATGTGGTTTCTGCTAGGTTTCTGCAGGTCTCATGGAGCCTTTGCTGGTCGCAAGGAGCAGTCGCCACCATGAAGGGTTTTACTGCTTTTCTATAGATGAGGAGACACAAGAACTGGGATCATAAAATCAGCTCCTGAGAATGCCTATCTGAAGACTTATCCTGTTAGGTTCCCTCCCCTGACCCCACCCCAGCTCTGAAGGCCCCGTTCCTGCTCTCCACCCTGAACCCCTTTCAGGGAGAGTTAAAGGTCAGCAGCTAGCACAGGCTTTAATCCTCGTGCAGTAGATGGCGGCGCCCACAGCAGGCGCCACTTTGTAGTTGACAAAGACATTATTCCAAAAGTCCAAAGGCAAGACACAAACTGGGAGGAAAATATTTCTAAACCACATGTCCAAGAGAGGAGTTGGGTTCAAATGTTACCGAAAGAAGTGTGGTGGGATCCAGCTACTCGCCACTCAAAAGCCCCATAAATAGCCCAGGTTGGTGGAAAGGAAAATTTGCTTTATTTCAGGTACCAGCAACCAGCAGCAGGGGGTGGGGGTGGGGGGGAGGGTGGTGGACATCTGTCCAGAGGCCCCTCTACCCCCGACAAGCAAGGGATGAGAGCTTTTATGGACAGAACTGGGGTGGGGGGGGCTACATCCAGAACAGCACAGTCATCTCTAACGATCACCTTCAGCTGGTCATCAGTGGTCCGACCAGCGTCATCTTGGTTGTTTTAGGTGCTTCGTCTTTAGGCCCAGGGTCCATTTGTTCCCATTTCTTTGCAGCCAATTCTCAGAATTGTGGCAGCTCATGTCCTGGGTTCAGCCTGATCATCATGTAGTGAACTTCCCTTCCTAGGGTTTCAGTATCTGTAAGACAGCTCACAGGATGTGGCTCAGAATATTATCTACAGCCCTTGAGAAATAAGTAAAGGTCCTCTACTATGCTTAATGACTGCATTACTACTATTATTTAGTCTCCTTTGATTGTTTTCCTTTGTTTCAGCATTTCTCATTTCTCAAGTGAAACTTATTCTTTGACTAAAGTTTTCCACAGACTAAAGGCAGGCAGCGGAGAAGGCAATGGCACCCCGCTCCAGTACTCTTGCCTGGAAAATCCCATGGACGGAGGAGCCTGGAAGGCTGCATTCCATGGGGTCGCTAGGAGTTGGACACGACTGAGTGTCTTCACTTTCACTTTTCACTTTCATGCATTGGAGAAGGAAATGGCAACCCACTCCAGGGTTCTTGCCTGGAGAATCCCAGGGACGGGGAGGCCTGGTGGGCTGCCGTCTATGGGGTCGCACAAAGTCCGACACGACTGAAGCAACTTAGCAGCAAAGGTAGGCAGGGGACATGGTGGGGGCGAGCAAGGACCACAGGCTCCTGCTCTGTTTCATAAATAGACAAAAACCTCTAAAACAAACCCATGTTAAAAAATGGGTGTGGATCAAACACACACCTGGCCAAAAAAAAGACTTACACATAGTAAAAATCATACAAAAATTATACAAAAATATCATTTGTTGCTGCTGCTGCTGCTAAGTCACTTCAGTCGTGTCCGACTCTGTGCTACCCCATAGAGGGCAGCCCATTAGGCTCCTCTGTCCCTGGGATTCTCCAGGCAAGAATACTGGAGTGGGTTGCCATTTCCTTCTCCAATGAATGAAAGTGAAAAGTGAAAGTGAAGTTGCTCAGTCGTGCCCGACTCTTAGCGACCCCATGGGCTGCAGCCTACCAGGCTCCTCCGTCCATGGGATTTTCCAGGCAAGAGTACTGGAGTGGGGTGCCATTGCCTTCTCTGACAAAAATATCATACTACTAGGGAATTACAAATTAAAATCATGAGATACCACAGCACACCTATTAGGACTGCTGCTGCTGCTGCTGCTGCTAAGTCGCTTCAGTCGAATCCGACTCTGTGCGACCCCATAGACGGCAGCCGGGCACCAGGCTCCCAGTCCCTGGGATTCTCCAGGCAAGAACACTGGAGGGGGCTAAACTTCAAATATATGACCAAATCAACCGCCGGAGGGTGAGGAACGACAGGAACCTCCCTCAGTGCTGCTGGGACGTAGGTACAACCACCTCGTAAGACAGCTGGGAGGTGTGTTCTAAAGCTGAACAACACGATCCAACAATCATGCTTTCACTTTTTAATTAACTGCTTTGAAAATCTATCTCCAAATTCAAACAAGAATGCAGTTACACCCAGCAGCACTACTCACAATAGGCAGGGTGCGGAGCCGGCCGCAGGGTAAGGGGCGAGACGGGGTAAGGGGTTGGGGGGAGGGTAAAGGGCGGGGAGGGGCGGGACGGTAAGGGACGGGGCGGGCAGAATAAAGGGCGGGGCGGGTAAGGGGTGGGGCGGAGGGTAAAGGGCGGGGCGGCTGGGTAAGGGGTGGGGCGGCAGTTGGTAAGGGGCGGGGCGGGGCTTCAGGGTAGGGGCTGGGTGTGGACGGGGCGGGAGGGTGTGCGCCGGGGGCCGAGTAAGGGGCGGGGCCCCGGGTAGGGGCGGGGCCAATGAGGGCTGCTCCTCCGAGCCTCCTCCAGGGCAGGGCAGCCCTCCTTCCGGTGAGGCGAGAGCGAGCCGTGGTTTGTCTGAACTGTTGTGAAAGGGGGCGTGGCGCGCCGCGCTGCGCTCTGACGTGACAGGACCGCGACGTTTGCGCGGCGGCCGGCGGCGCGGGCGCCATGGAGCGCTGCTCGGGCGCTTTGGAGGAGGCGGCAGACGGGGCCCGGCAGCAGGAGCGGCACTACCAGTTGCTGTCGGCGCTGCAGGGCCTGGTCAAGGAGCTGCCCAGGTGCGCGGCCGCTGGGGCGGGCGGGCCGGGGGGCCGAGCGGGCGGGCCGCGGGCTCACCGCGCTCCGCCCGCAGCTCCTTCCAGCAGCGCCTGTCCTACACCACGCTCAGCGACCTGGCCCTGGCGCTGCTCGACGGCACCGTGTTCGAGATCGTCCAGGGGCTGCTGGAGATCCAGCACCTCACCGAGAAGAGCCTGTACAACCAGCGCCTGCGGCTGCAGAACGAGCACCGAGGTGCGCGGGGGCGGGGGCGGCCTGCCCGGGCTGCTTGGTCTCGGGCGGAGCCCTTCCCCGGGTTCCGCTCGGCAGCAGCCCCTGAAATCGACCTCATTGAGGGCGCGGGGCTTGATGACAGATGGGATCCAGTCAGCTTCCCTTTGTCAGTTGCAGTGTGACCTTCGCGCGGGACCCCCAGAGACGCTCTCACCCACTCCCAGGCGAGATCTTGGCTCTGGCTGTGGCAGTAGGCCGCCCGCGGCGTTGGCAGCTTTGCAGCTCCCGATAGGGCCCGTTCCCCCTCCAAGGTGCATCAGGTTCCCATTCACGGAGCCCCGAAGCACCCTCTGGGCCCTGAAAACGCGTCCCCTGGAGCCACACGCTGGGCAAAACCTCCTGCGCCTTGGCCCCTCCCAGGCATCCCTACAGGGGTGGGAGCGGCCTCCGGAGCCCCTTCCAGCGGGGTGTGCCGGGCTGCTCTTCCGGCTCCCTCAGATTTCTCACCTTTGTCATTTTTTTTTACCCAACTTTATTTTAAAAATAAACAGGGAAGTTGAAAGTACACTATAATGAATATCCATACGTTCTCCAGCTCCACTCAGTAATTAAAGTTTTGACAAAGTTCTTTTTGTCCATCAGTGTATGCAACACCGCACTACTTCCCCAGAAGCCCTCAGCATTCCTCTAGGCCAAGGTTTTCAATAGCAGCGCTGCTGGAATCTGTAGCTGGACAGGTCTTCATAGTTCTTTGTAAAACATTAAACAGCATCCCTGGCTTCTATACTAGACAACAGTGGCACCTTCCCCCAGAGCCGACAGCCAAGAATGTCTCCGGACACCCTTGGGGTCAGCCTTGGTCCAATGTTAGAACCAGGGATCTAGAACAAGAACACTGCTGTGTAACCACAATGGATAGAAATCAGTCATTCCAGGGAGCGTTCTGACGTTCAGACACACCAATTATCCAATAATCCTCAGATTATGCACTGACAAGGATCCAGGGTGTGGTTGTGCATTGCAGTTGGGCCTCTGCTTCTGAAAGAATTCCCACCATTCACTGTGGTGCTGACTTTTTGAAGAGTCCGGGGCATTCTGCCTTAGAACATCCCCACTCTGGATCTGATGGACTGCCTCACGCTGACGTCATCCCTCCCTGTTCACCTTCTGTGCTCCCTGTGACCTGGGCAGTGTGATGATGCGCCCACTAAACATTTGTGGCAAAAGTGCCTCCTGGTGGCATGAGGTCCCTTCCCTGTGGGGTGGGTTTGATGGATGTCTGTCCCCGGATAAGTGCATCTATGTCAGGAATGGATGTTGGGTTTTGTCAAAGCTTTTTTTCTGCATCTTTTGAAATGATCAAGTGGCTTTTTGGTGACTAGAGTGAATTAACAGTATTTTTTAAATTCCTGGGGTAAACAGCATTCCTGGGATAAATCCTACTTGGTCATCATGTCCTTGGGCCCCCTCGGGTCTGTGCCACCCTACTCCCTTGGGAGCTATGGACAGGGTGTGCAGGGTGGCTCTGCCCCTCCGCCAACCAAGGAGAGCAGAGGAGGAGTGACTGCCGTGCCCTGGAGCAGAGGCCATCCTGCTTGTGCCCCTTTCCTGGGCCCTGGCCTGCATGGTCTCTGGGACATCTCAGTGGATATCCCATGGATGACAGGCAGGTCACGCCGGACTCCTGGCCTGTAGCCATGTGAGGCTAGAAACCTCCAGCCCGCAGTCTCCCCCACCCCCATCTTCCAATTCCCTGTGCTCAAGCTGTGGCCCTGGCTCCACCCTCACCCCACATGCCCGGCCTCCCCCTCCTCTAGGACCCTGGAGCCCTGCTGCTGCAGACCGCCATACCCTGGCTGAGGGTAGGCCCTAGTGGGCTGGGGGCTGTGTGTCCAGAGCTCCACCCACTACCCGGTTCAGGCCTCCACATCCCCACGGCTGGCCTGCTGCCTGTGGTGCTGGGACAGCCGGAGCACGCCCTTGCCTCCTCACCCCTCCTCACCCTCTGCCACCTGACGGTGCCTCTCTGGTCTCGTCCTCTCCCAGTGCTCAGGCAGGCGCTGCGGCAGAAGCACCAGGAAGCCCAGCAGGCCTGCCGGCCCCACAACCTGCCTGTGCTCCAGGCGGCCCAGCAGCGTGAGCTCGAGGTAGGGGTATGGGCATGAGGGGGGCCCACCTGCGCTCTGCCAACAGGGCTGTGTGGAGGGGATCGGAGTGGCGTGGGAACCAGCCTGGGCCACAGGCTGGGGTGGGCCGCGAGGGCCTGACGCGCCCGCGTGTTGCTCTTTGGGTGGGTGTGCTTAGCATGGGTACCACAAAGGCCTGACGTGCCCATGTATTGCTCTTCGCTGGGGGGTGTGCATTTGGCATGGGTGAAGAATGTGTGGTGCCCCCACCCCCTCCACCTGCTCCCCCAGACCACAGTTCCTCAGCCTTGGCCTGTGCAGGGCAGGTATGAATGGGAGCCACTGTGCCCCATGGCCACAGAGACGCGAGGACAGTGGTGGGAGGATGGAGCCACCAAGTCCTGTTCCCAGGTGGACAGGAACAACCCAGAGGCCCACCCACAACCAAGAATCCCCAGGGTAGGGTGCATGCCCAGACCAGCACAGGGTCCCAAGGCAGCCCCAAGCCAGGGCATGCAGGAAGGAGGTGCTGAGCGGGGCGGTGGCAGCTCTAGTGGGAGGAGACACGCAGAGGCTGAGAGACGGCGGTCAGCTGGACAGCCGGCAGAGGTGGGGCCAGCATCTGGCCACTCATGGTGGTCCGTGCCAGGTGGCACCCGGCAGAGCAAAGGGAGGACATCTGGCAGGAGGTGGGGAAGAAGGGTGTTGGGAGCAGGGCTCTGGGGGAAGAGAGGGTCGTAGGTGCGGTGCATACACCATCCTTAGTCTTGAAGCTGGAGCAACTGGGGAGGGGAGAGGGGCCAGAGGTGGCAGGCCAGGAGTGTGTCTGCAGCATCGGTGGGCGGACAGGAGGCTGAGCCCTGAGCCGCCCTCTCCATGGCAGGCGGTGGAACACCGGATCCGTGAGGAGCAGCGAGCGATGGACCAGAAGATCGTGCTGGAGCTGGACCGGAAGGTGGCGGACCAGCAGAGCACACTGGAGAAGGCAGGGGTGGCTGGCTTCTACGTGACCACCAACCCACAGGTCAGTGCCGTGAGCCTCGCCTGGCACAGCCTAGGGGCTACTGGTCCCCAAAGGCCACATCCCCTCTGGGGGTCTAGCTGGTCGCTGAGGGGCCTCTGCTGCCAGAGGACAAGCCAGCTGCCTGCAGGGCATCGCCCACCTTGCTCAGGCCTGCTGTGCCCCACAGGGCCCTCATCTGCAGTTCCCTGCATCCCTGCGTACCTCCACGTGTGCCAAGCCAGGGCAGCTGCAAACGCTGCAGCTTCAGCCCTTTCTGGCAGGCAGTGGCCAGACTTCCCACACGGGCTCCCTACCTAGTGCCCCCTCGACCCTGATGGTCACCTCAAGTGCCTGGGGAAAGGAGGCTGCTTCCCTGGGCTCTGCCAGGGCTGAGGCGGACCCCCTGGGCCCATCTGCACCCCAGGAGCTGACCCTGCAGATGAACCTCCTGGAGCTCATCCGGAAGCTGCAGCAAAGGGGCCGACAGGCAGGGAAGGTGGCCCTGTGAGCCTGCCCGCCCTTGACCGCCGCCCGTCCCAGCCCGGAGCACCACCCCGTCCCACAGCGACCACAGGCAGCAGACAGCCCCTGGCACTGGTCTTCCTGAAGCGTGGCCACCACCCTCCCAGCAGCCTGCAGGAGGGGCACCCTGTGAGAAGCCAAGTGGACCACACCGCCCTTGCCCCCAACCCGGGCTGCTGAGAGCGGGCAGGCAAAGGGCACAGCAGACGCAGCTGTCTGGCTGCCTGCCCTGGCCTACCTCTTGGCCCCTCCCTCGGTAGGTGCAGCCCCTGAGAGGGACAGGCTCCCAAACTGCGTGTGACCCCGAGAAATAAAGCTGCCTCAGCGTCGCCTGCACATGGCTTGTGTGACAGTCTGTGGAGCCAGTCATGACCGGGCCCACACAACCCTCGTCTGGGGGCTCTGTAGTCTACAGAAGTTAGAAGATGCCCCCACCCCCCACATCACAGGGACCCCTCACCAGCCAAGTCCCAAGGCACTCGGGCCACAGCCAGCCTCCTCCATGGGCTGTCAGAGCAGCAGGAGCCTGGTGTGGGTCACTGGGGGGCAGGGGTGAAGGGCACGGGGCAGGGAGGATCTCAGGGGAGAGACCAAGGCCGGGCAAGCATGAAACCTGCCCATCGGAGTGTGCTGTCTGTCTGCATTGCTCCGAGCCCGGCTCTGGGGCTGGGGTCGGGGGTGTCCAGGGCCCTGCCTGGCTGGGTCTGCACGGAGCGCCTGAGGCTGGAGTGGCTGAACCCAACCCTAAGGCCGCCCAGGCATCAGAGCCACTCCCTCAGCCGCAAGCGAGGGCTTGATGCTGTAGAAAAGTGGTTTATTGACAGGCCAGCTTCTGCAGCCAGCCGCTGCCCAGTGTGGGGCTCAGGGCGCCAGGGTTGGACTCTGGGGAAGGTGGTTCTTAAGGTCCAAGGTCGTGGGGGTGGGCAGAGCAGTTCCTGACGGCTCCCAGCTCTTCTGGCAGGTGTAGGCCTCAGCCCACATGAGCAGAGCAGGGGCCTGCAGGTTCTCCCAGCTCAGGGTGTAAAAGGAGATCGGTGTGAGGCTGGGGTTGGCCGGAGCCTGGGGAGGTCGCGGCCCAGGTATGGGTGCAGGTGGCCTAGGCAGGCTGGTGGAAGAGGCTGCGGGTGCAGAGCCTCCGCTTGAGCTCCTGCCACAGCAGCTGCCGCTCCCGCTGAGCCCCCTTCATGACCCCGCTGTTCTCTAGGGCACGGCGGGACAGGTAGGGCAGCACCTCCATCACAGGCCCGTAAGGGACATACTTGTACACCGGGAAGCCTGCCTGGCCTGCACGCAGGGGAGGGAGTGGTGAGGCCCCACCCCAAAGGAGGCCCAGCCCCGCCCCTCGCAATACAGCTCCGCCCCGAGGCCAGCCCCGCCCCCACACCCCTGCCCCACCCCCGGGGAGACCCAGCTCCGCCCCCTGCACCCCAACCCTGCACCCTAGAGGCCCAACCCCACCCCTCACCCGCTCCGCCCCCAGGGAGGTGCTACAGCCCGGTCCCGGGGGCCCAGCTCTGCCCCTGCTCCCCAGCCCTGCACAAGGAAGGCCCGGCTCCAGCCCCACCCCGGGGAGGCCCCTCACCCAGCGGGAAGCTGATCTGGTCGCACATGCCCAGAAGCTGTCCAAAGTACACCTGGCGGTCGGCGGGGTGCAGGCCCAGCTCCTCCATCCTGTAAATGGGCAGGGTGCAGGCTGAGCCCCTCACCCCGAGAACCCTACCCGCAGGGTAAGGTGAGGGCACAGGCTCTGTCCTGCCTACTGCAGGCCTCCGCCCAGGGCCAAGGCCACCAAGTGTCCCCTCCCCCAGCCAGCCTCCCCTCCTGCTGTGCTTGCCCCCAGCTGCCCAGAGAGGCAGACTCACCCAGCGCAGGCCCTCCCATCACCCCCTCCTCAAGCCCTCGGTACCAGTGCTGTGTTCCCAGCTCCTCACCCTCCCCTTGCTGGCTGCCCTGTGCACACTTCAGTCAGCAGCCACTGGTGGCCACTGAGCCTCTGGAGGATGGATGGTTTGAGTTGAGATGCACTGCACACGTCAAACACACATGGGCCTCTGAGGACAGTGTGCGAACAGAATGCGGAATATCTCACTGCTTTTCTGAAAACGTGTTTAAGTGCTGCTGTTTTGGGTATGTGGGGTTAATTGAAATTTATCAAATTCAACTTCTGTTTTCTAAGGTGACTGCAAAGCGTTTGGGATTGATGCCCGTGGCTCAGATTTCTCCTAGTGCCGCTCAGACACTGAAGTGGGGGCCCCAGGTTTGGTCCACACCCTCCCTACTCTCACTTCCACTTGTAGGATCTTTAAAAAATCCCCAGGGTTTGAAATATTTATGCACCGGTGATGCCCACACTTTTACCTCTGGCTCCTGACCGGGCAGATCCACAGCCACCACCCTCCCTCCACCTGGGTCCTCACACCCACCCAGGCTGGGCCCATCACGGGACCCCCATCCCGTCCCTGGAGCCCACCACCGTTCTCGCTGTCTCAGGGCCCCACCCCAGGCTCCCAGACCACTCAGTGTACCTCACCCTGAACATCCACACAAGGGGCGTCCCACAGACCCTTCTCTCCCTCGCCCGGGGCTGGGCTCCGAGGTCGAGCCCCAGTCCAGGAACAGGCAAGTGGCATCCTGTGAAATCTGCCCCTCCACACCCTCCACTGCAGCTCCTTCCATGCCAGCCCACGCCCACAGCCATGTGACTGCAGCTGCCCCAGCACAGGAGAGGCTCTCCATCCACCCAGTGACACCTGAGCAGGGCCTGACTCGTTCTGGCCACAGAACCACAGCAAACATGGCACGGGCAAAGGCCTGCTCTCTCCGGGTCTTCTGAAAGCCTGAAACCACCTGTGGAGAAGCCTGAGCTAGCCTGCTGGACACCCGACCTGGGAGCCAGAGCCCTTCGCTGCCCTGGCCACAGATGAACCTGTTCAGGGCCAACAGAACCCCAGCTGACCACGGATGCAGGCCCACGCACCCTGCTGGCTCACAAAACACTGCGCAGGGCCCCAAGCTGTGGGTGGGCTCATGACTTGGCCAAATCTAACCCAGGCTCTCTTGACAGGGTCCCTAACATGTGACACCAGAGACCACAGCGCTTCCCCAGGAATTCCAGCCCAAGCTCTTCCAGGCCCAGGGCCCCTGGAGCAGGACACAAGACCCCAGCCTGCCTGCAGGGCAGAGGCTCCCCCAGAACGGCCTGGCCAGGCTGCGGGGCCTGGGACGGCAGGGCACTCGGGTCAGGGAAGCTGCGTCTAGGGCCGCAGGACTAGGCCAATATGGGAGGCCAGGCCAGCTCCCATGGAACGATCCAGAAGCTAGGAGAAAGGAGGCCTTCTGTGGACAGTTACACCTTCAGCAGTCTCATGGTCCTTGCCTAGTCAGGCTGAGAGGACCGGCCTGAGACCAAAAGCTGAAGCTCAAAAAGGCAGCCACAGGCGGCTGAGAATCTGATGGCGACCTGAGGAGGTGGGCGCCGGCAGGGCCTCTGTGAGCACCGTCGGGCGGACCCTGGGCACAGAGGGACCAGCCTCGATCAAGGCTCCAGCACGAAACTATGTTTTAAGCCTAAGCAAAAACCAGCTTTTAAAATTTGCAACTCAATCCTGTGTTCCTTCCAAAGTCAAGGAAGCCGGAACTCATCTCCCCTGAGCACAGAAGGGTGCCCCTGGCCACCCCACATCCAAGGACGGGGCAGGGTGTCCAAGGAGGCCCCAGGGAAGAGGTGGAAGAGCCCACCCGGCTGGGACGCCAGTCAGAGCCCCTCACCCCACCCCAAAGAAACACCTGACCCCCCACACACGGCTCCAGAGGCTGCCCTGGCCACCCCACGGCCTCCACACTCCTGTTCCCAGCCAGGCGGCTGCAAGGGCAGGCATCAGAAACCGTGGCTCTGAGCTGCAGATTCAGGCTGTGTAAAAGCAGCCTTTGGCAGGAGAAGACCAAGCCGGACATTGCTGAACCACTCAGGACAACCAGTCACCCCAGGCAGCAACCAGCAAGTGCCCCAGGCACACCCCGGCACCTCCAGTACCCAGGCCCTGGCTAGGGGTACCCGCTGTGGGAGAGGGGCCTGCCTTGCTCCTGGGGAAGGTACAGGCCAGCCAGGCCACCACGCACCCAGCTTCCTGTGGGGTGGGCGGAGGAGCCAGAACCCCTGGTGGGGTCCACGCTCAGTTGAGATACGAGATGAAAGAACACAGGATGGGGAATCTCCCATCCTGTGGTTGGGACTCGGCACCTTTACTGCTGGGTGGACAGCTGAAATCCCCGTTAGGGAACTAAGGAGCTTCCCCGATGGCTCAGCAGGTAAAGAACCCACCTGCAACACAGGAGACACAGGAGACCAGGGTTCAATCCCTGGGTTGGGAAGACCCCTGGTATCCTTGCCTGGAGAATCCCATGGACAGTGGGGCCTGGCAGCCCACAGTCCATGTGGGTCACAAAGAGTCGGACACGTCTTGGCAACTGAGCACTGCGCTGGGGAACTAAGATCCCACAAGTCACAAATCAATGCCAAAAAAAATAAAAAGGCATGTATTTCACCTCATTCCTATCTGTGACTTACAAGGCTGCCCCATGGGGACACAGCCCACGTTAAATCCCAAGCGTAGTTTAAAGTGCTGCAGAGCTGTCTATAAACGAGGCGACGCGTCTCAGGTTGCCAACGTTTCACGCTGTGTGAATCACCTGATGATACTTATTTTTAATCAGAAACCTGAGGAAGTCGGGTATTAATGCTAAAAGCCAAAGGAACTGCAGGCAGCCTTTCTGCTACTGCAGCGAGATGCCCAGCTGGGCCCGGGGGGTCCAGGAGCCACAGATGCCCCCCAAAACCCCCGCCTGCCTCATGCTTCCAGCGCAGCCCCGGGCACGGGGCGGGGCGGGGGGGATAGTAGGACCCACCTGCGCAGCGTGAAGCGCACGGTGTCCTCGTTGTGCGAGGCCACCATCACCGCGGCCCTGGCGTTGTGCTTCAGCTCCTCCAGGACATAGTCCAGGCACCTGTGGGGGGGAACGTGAGCCAGGCCCGCACAGCCCCCTGGGGGCAGAGGCCGCCGGCCGGCCCGGGGTTCCGGGACCACGGGAAGGAGCAAGTGTCCCACTCAGCTGGGGTCGTGCGTCCAACAGCATGGAGGCGGGCCCCCTGCAACACCCGGCCAGCCCCTCACGCCCAGAGCCCTGCCCCCTGGGAGCCCGGCGCCGCCCACCTGTGGTACACAGCACTGGTGGCCTCGTACGTGGGGTTGATGGGGTCCTCGTAGCCCACCTCCAATGCGCGGGCACGCTCCTGGGCCATGTACGCACCGCGCACCAGCTTTGCCCCGAAACACCAGCCCTCCCGGCGAGCCAGCTCCACATCCAGGATGACGTTGTCATAGGCATCCTGCGGGCCGCGCCAGAGGTCAAGGATGACCGGGATGGGCCCCCCTCCAGCCTGTATCCCCCAGCGGAGCCTCCCTGGGGCCTGGGTGCCCCCAGCGTGTAGCCAGCAGCTGTGGCCCCTTGGCAGGGACTCTGCAAGCCATCAGCACCTGCCGGGACCCCACCCACCCACTTGCCCTGTCCCCAAAGCCCCAGCGCCAATCCCTGGCCCCTCCAAACACCCAGCTGGGCCCCAAATGGCCAGCCAGGGTTTGCACTCAGGGTCCCTGAAGCACACGCACAAGTCTGGGCAGGGGCCCAGAGCCTGCGTCAGATACTTGGAGAGAACCAAGCCGTAAAGGGCCGGAGAAGACAGCCACTCAAAACCTGGGGGGTTGAGGCACTTTAAGTGGACTCAGAAAGCTGCTCCGTCCGTGTTGCTGCGGCCCCTCACCCCCCAGCGTGGGGCGGGCGGGCACACACCCTGAGGTAGCACTGGAACGTGTTGAAGATGAGCGGCCTCTCCACGTTGAACCTGCGCTGCATCTCCAGCGTCAGGCGGCTGATGGCTGGCTGGAAGTAGGTCTGCTCCGCATCCACCATCAGCCGCACGCCCACCTGGTTGGCTTTCTGAGGGACGCACAGGAGGGGGTCTGTGTGGGCGCGGATGAACAGGCGCCCCCCCGACCCCACCGCGTCCTGGGCATCCCCCCCTATCCAGCACATATGGGGCACCCCCCCAGACCCCAGCCCATCCAAGGCAGCGGCCCGCCGACGCCAGCGCATCCCCAGCACCCCCAATCCCAGCGCATCCCAGGGCAACCCCCTGACCCCAGCATGTCTGGGGCACCCCCATCCCAACCCCAGCACGTCCCGGGGCACCCCCTGACATCAGCGCATTCTAGGGCACCCACCTGACCCCTGCGCATCCAGGGTGCCCCCCCCAACCCCAGCACATCTTAGGGCACCCCCCAACCCCAGCATGTCCGGGGCACGCCCTCAACCCCAGCACGTCCCGGGCACCCCACCTTGGCTAGCACGTCCATCCTCTGCAGCATGCGTGTCATCTGCCGCTCCTCCTCCTCTGTGAACTGCGACAGCAGGGGCTCCAGCCGTCCCGTCTGGGGGCAGGGCCATCCGGTCACAGCGGGCTCTGTGCCTGGGCCCCTAGGCCAGCACGGCCCACTCCCGTGGGCACCCTCTACAGGGCCTCCCGACCTCCCAGGCCTGGTACCCAGGCCCCACTCCCCCCACTGCCGTGTCCACGCGTGAAGGCCAGTGGCCCGCCCAGGGTCCCCCAGCCACCAGGACCCAGGACCACACTGCCCCCAGGACGCCGGCTCCCGTGCAGGCCTGGCCTGCACCCGAGGAGTCTGACCCCACACGAGGTGACCCCCGTGCCTCCCCGAGGAAACCCCGGCTCTGTGCGTGGGGCCCCCTACAATGACCCTGTAGGAACCATGAGGCGGGGACCAGCTGCCCGGGGCACGTCACCTGCATGTTGGGGACCACCAGGTGCCTGGAGAGCTCAGTCCTGCTGTCAATGAGGCTGCACCAGTCCAGCAGGTCCAGCGTGCTGTGGGAAGAGGCGCGCCAGCAGCGGGCGGCAGCCTGACCACGGCTGCCCACGCCCGCCACACGCCCAGGCCCCACACCAGGCCCCTCCCTGCGGGAGCGCCCCCAGACCAACCCCCACGAGGCCTGCCTTGAAACACAGATACAAATGGAAACAGTACATCCTCTGTTTATGAAACAGAAGTGAGACACAAGACTCTTCAGAGGATCTCAGCTGCCCTCACCCTCCACCCAACCTGCCAGGTGGGTCCGGGACAGCGGGGTGTAGCACCCCACTCAAGAACTCAGACAATTCCGTGGGAAGCTCTGGGGTTCGGGGGTCCCACAACCCAGCAGAGAGTTAGCAGGATCGGGAGAGGCCGTTGAGGCTCAGCCAGAACCCCACCTGGATGCAGGCGGCCACCCCCGGGGACCTCAGCAGGGCTCTGCCTACCCAGACACTCCCAGCGTCTCTGCAGTGAACCAGTCCTCAATCTCCGCCCGGGACGCGATGCCCATCTTGACCACGCTTTCCTGCAGAAGCAAGGGGGGCGTCGGTCCCTCCCTGCCCCCCTTCCGGCCCTTCTCACAAGCACCTCCTGCCCTGCCTGCTGGCCTTCAATGCCAGGCTGACCTCCTCATACCAGCACGAGACCTGGCTACCTTCTGCCTTGGGTCTCTACTCCATAGACGGCCTCTCCCTGCTGCCCGCCACCCCCCAAGGTTCCCCACATGCCTGCCCACCCCCTGCGGGGCCCCCCGCTCCCACCCAGCGCCCGCCTGCCGAGTCTCTCCCTGCCTGCACACAGGCCCTGGAGAAGTGGCAGGACTCAGACATGGCTGGGCCTCCTGGGCAGGGTTCCTGGTGGCCCACCTGCCCACAGCCACCAGGGAGGGGCGCCCACCTGCAGTGCGGCCACCTCAAGCTTCGTGTCCACAGCGGCCAGCCCAGCCTTGCCCTGCTCAGCAGCCACGTGGTGGAAGAAGCGTCTCCACTTGGTCAGCACGTCCGAGAACTGCAGCTGCAGACGCCAGCCCTGAGCTTCCACCCAGGCGCCCGTGAGCCCCTCCCGGGACCCCCTGCAGCCCAAGCCCCCAAGCCCACCTGTGCGCCCGGCTCCTAGCCTGAGCCCACCGAGCCTACCCAGGTGCACCCAGAGCCCAGGCACCAGCATGTGAGTGAAGGCACCTTCGCTTAACACTCATAGTGCCCCGCGTTCATACCAATCCTCTGCGGGGGTGGGGGGGTGGGGGGGTTCTGACATTCACCAGAAACTGTGGTCTCCCCAAAGCTGTGAGCTTAATGGCTGAGAAGCCGTCCTCGCTGGCTCCGCCTGTGAGAAGCCACAGGAAGAGCCATCAGGGCCTTGGGGGTTAGGGGGACTCTGAGCCCAGAATCTGTGCTACTCCAGTCAGGACATGTCTCAGCAACATGCAGGAGGCTGCAGGCAGTGGGCGGGGCCACACCTTCCATGGGTTACCCACGACACCCAGCCCCGAGACCCCCAGAAAGAGAATGATCTCACTCGAATGATCCACCCAGTGAGACAGTCGGTGGTACCAGCACACCTGTCCTCCCGGGAGAACACCTGTCCGCCCTCGCCCCCAGGCCCGGGCGGGCCACTTGGCCCTCGGAATTGGCTCTGGTGGCTACCTGGCAATTTCAGGCTGCGGGGGCAGCAGCGGGAGGGGAGGGCCCTTCGAGGACCCAGACACCTGGGCCGGGTGACCAGCCAGGGCAGAAACACCAACCCTGAGTGGCCCGTGAACGCCCTGCGCACAGCTGCCCCTGACGCCCCCGCAGGCAGGCAGGCCACTCAGAGGGCTTGGAGCTGGCCATGTGCGGTCAGGAAGGCAGGGGGGCCAGGGAGCAGGGGAGGCCTGCCCACGCTCGCCCACTTGATTCCTCTCCAGTGGTCTCGGCACCCAGGGCCACCCCGAGGGCACACGGACACAGACTCGCCCGCAGAGCACCGCCGGGAGGCAGACCACGCTCCGCAGCCTCCATCCCTCCTGTCTGGCTGCTGGAAGCCCATGATCACACCTCTGCTCGTCTGTCCCCAGGCCAGAACCAAGGAGACGCCCTGAGCCCCAGACACGAGGCAGCCACTGTCTATGCGACCAGTCAGGTGCCCGATGCTGACCCCAGCAGGCTGCCTCTGGGTGGTCCTCATCCTGTCCCTAAAGTGTTCACAGTGTCGGGGCCCTAACAGGAGAGCTGTTGGGGAGCCGTTGGGGACCCGCTGGGGTTCTGAGACTGAAGCACACTGAGGCCTGCATGTCTTCCGGCTGAGCTGCCTCGCGAGGGGGTGGTCCTGCCCAAGGGCCACGCGGGGCAGCATCTCCATCCGGGAGGGCACAGCCGCAGCCCCTGGGACGGTGCTGCCCTTGGCAAAGCCAAGCGCCGTGTGACGAGATCCAAGCCCCCCGGCAGGTCCGCATCTGGGCACCTGGGGCCAGCCAGACTCCTCAGGAAGCAACGGGCTAGACTGGGTGTGTGAGCCCAGGCCACCTCCTGACCTCAGCCACCAAGACGCGGACCAAAGCCTGGGTGAACGCTCCAGCCCCTGCCTCGAGCTCGCCCCCCGGTGTCCCTGAAGCGGGGGCCACCCAGGCCTCACCTGAGGCCTCGATGCAATGCAGGAAGGTCTCCATGTGGCTGTCACACTTGGCCTCACTGGCATAGAAGTAGGTGCGGGCGCTGGTGACCCCGTCCCTGCGGTCCCCGAAGGCCCGGTGCGCCTGGAACTGCTTTTCCCTCTTACTGACACCTGGGGGCGGGTGTGCCAGCCTGAGTCCACGGCCCTGCACATGGCCCCTGCCGGAGCTGCACCCGCTCTGCCTCCAAAGCGGCCCGTGCCCGCTCCCTGACTCAGCCTGGGTCACACCCAGGTGGGGAAGGCAGAGCCCAGGCCTCCAGGAAGGCCAGGAGGGCGTGTCACCTGCCAGGGCACCTGGGGACACGGGCTGGAGCTGCAGTAGCAGCCCTGGGTCCCAAGGCAAGAGGTGTGTGCGAGGGGAGAGGGCTCACTCCTGACTGGCTCCCCTTGACTCACCGCAGCCATCACGCTCCAAGGCTGAGGAACAGGACCTGAAGGAGAAAGGAGATGGGAAGGGTCAGGCCCCCACTGCAGAGGGCAGGCAGGAGGGGGGCAGGCAGGGGGACGCTGAGCCAGACACCGACGAGAGGGGGGCAGCTCACCTGCCAGGTGGGAGCACCCGGCCCCACCCACCCCACCCTCCAGGGTCATCTCCTCTGAGCCTGGCAGACAGGGCCCGGGCGCCAACAAGCCCTGCACCCCAGTCTCCCCCCAGGGAGCCCCTCCTTACAGCGGGTGAGAGGCAAGCAAAGCAACACACAGCCCAAGGCCTGGGAGGGTCCTTCCTGAGAGGAAAAGGCGGGCCGACCCGAGACAGGGTGGCCGCCAGCTTCCGCCCCCCCGCCCTCCCCTCACGCCACCCGCCTCACCCAAGTGCCGCAGGGTTACTTTTGAATCCATAGCCCGAAGGTGTGTTTCCAGCATCCACCCTCCCTTGGCCGGCCCGGCCATCACACCTGAATACCCAGGTCCTCCCGAGGGCAGGACCCTAGGCCACCCTGGAGGAGGCACCGCAGATGCAGCCTGGCAGGGTGGAGGGATGCCACGGCTCCCATCCACACCGAGGCTGCGGGGGCTCGGGCCTGCTCCGTCAGCACGCAGCCCAGAGTCCACCTCTCAGGCGACTACCTGCCACAGAGGGAACACTGTCGCTCAGAGGCCCCCAGGGCTGGGGCCAGTGACAGTCCCAGGTAGCGGCCAGCCACCTGCCCTCCAAGCCCCAGCCAGGCTCCAAAACCATGGGAAGCAACCAGCCACACAGCTGCAGTGTGGGGACAGGGCCCAGCCTGAGCAGAGAGCACTGGGCAGACAGGGCTGTGGTTCTGGAGCGGGCCTGCAAGTGGGTGGGGCCTCTGGGAGACAAAAGGGGCAGCTGACAGGCTGGGGGGAGGGGGTGTCATCTCAGCATGGGGAGAAGGGGGAGCACACTCTGTGCATGCACACACATACACATGCACACACATGCAGCCATGTGTGCACACACGTGCACACACTTTCAGACACACATGCACACAAAAACATGCAGACACACGTGCACACATACACGTGCAGAGACACACGTGCAGACCTGTGTACACACAAACATGCAGACACGTGAGCACACAGACACACATGCACACACACATGCACACACACACGTGCAGAGACACACATGCAGACCTGTGTACACACAAACACGCAGACACGTGAGCACACAGACACACATGCAGACACACGTGCACACACACACGTGCAGAGACACACGTGCAGACCTGTGTACACACAAACATGCAGACACGTGAGCACACAGACACACATGCAGACACACGTGCACACACACACGTGCAGAGACACACATGCAGACCTGTGTACACACAAACATGCAGACACGTGAGCACACAGACACACATGCAGACACACGTGCACACACACGTGCAGAGACACACGTGCAGACGTGTGTACACACAAACATGCAGACACGTGAGCACACAGACACACATGCAGACACATGTGCACACATACATGTGCAGAGACACACATGCAGACATGTGCGCACAAACATGCAGACATGTGAGCACACATGCAGACGTGCACACATATGTGCACGGCCCAAGATGTGGAGAAGGGAACAAAAGTGCACCAGGAAGGGCGGGCACAGGACAGAATGGCAGGAATGACAGGAAGTCCCGGGCCACGCCCTCAGCCATCTCTAAGCTCAGCTCTACATCAGATTTGCTGGCTGGATGCCTTTTAGGAAAAAATAAACAGTGAGGGGGTGGGGGTGCCGCAGTGGTAAAGAACCCGCCTGCCAGTGCAGAACACTCCAGAGACACAGGTTCAATCCCTGGGTGGGGAAGATCCCCTGGAGAAGGAAATAGCAACCCACTCCAGTATTCTTGCCTGGAGAATCTCATGGACAGAGGAGCCTGGTGGGCTACAGTCCTCAGGGTTGCAAAGAGTCAAACACGACTGCACGACTGAGCATGCACACACATAAGAGGTGAGGAGAGACCCCGCTGGCCACCCCCACACTGAAGGAGAAAACAGAACAGGCTCCATCTTGAAAGCAGGACTCCAATTTGGGCCGGACTGTAGACTTTGAACTATATGCCCAGTATCTATGGAAACGACATACCAATTGGAGGCCCCTGGAAGGAGGAGCCCCAGGGCTCTCCATGCCTAAAAGAATACCCTAATTATCTGTGTAACCAAATAGAATCATACATTCTATTATGCTTATTGGGGTATGACCACAAGCCTATTGATAATTGTCCACTGTTAACTACCTAGGCTTAAGGCATATGAATCACGGGTTGTATCTTTCTTTTTCCTTTGTTCAGACTAGTTTCAGGGAACCTTATACACTTAGGGTATATAAGCTTTTCACAAAGACTGGTCGGGGTCCTTGTCTAAGAGGAGATTCTGCCTTGGGCCCACCGGTGTAATAAACTGCACTCCACTATCTGCCTTGTCCTTCTGAGTTTGTTTCCCAGAACGCATGGCTACAATACCAGCTCTGCCCTGATTAAATGTGGGAGGCAGGAGAGAAGCACGGAAAAGCCTGGCGGCCCCAGGCCCTGCTTCCAGGCAGCACCCAAGACCCCACACACAACCCCAACCGCGATCTTCACCCTGGGGACCCAGGCCAGGCCTGGAACAGCCAGGACAGACATATCTGCTATCTGCACTGTCCCAGCCGCCGTCACAGCCCATCATCGGGAGGAAACCTCACCCCGCTCCCCCGCCCCGTGGTGCTTAGCCGGCTGGGGGTGCCCTGGGGGGCTCCTCTCCTGGAGTGAGGACCCTGGCCTCCGCCTTCTAACAATTGTTCTGGGAACCACCGTCCACCCTGCCTGGATGGCCCCTCTGCCTCCCGCTTCCCACCCTGGGAAGCCCCCCAGGCCCCTCCTCCCAGTGGCAGAGGCGTCAGCATCATTCCCAGGGCAAGGTCTAGGGGCCTGTGATCGCTTGTTCCCCCCACGGGAGCTCGATGGCCGGATGTTGGATCAGCGCCCACGAGCCCGGTTCTGCACCCTCAGCCCGGCCCCGCCGAGCACAAGGGGCGGCCAGACAACTGCAGACAGGCCGCCACATGAGGACAGGAAGGGATCGCAGCTCAGGCCCAGAGGCCAGCCAGCAGGGCTCCGGCAGGACCAGCAGCCCAGGGTCACAAGCTCCGTGCCTGCGGCCAGCCCCGCCTCCCAACGCTCCCCTGCAGGGCGAATTGCCCGGGGGAAAGGAGGCTTTTCATACCAGAGAAAGAACTTCCATTGTGAAACCACCAACCCCCACCCAGACCCAATGGGACACAGCCCATTAGTTATTCAAAAGGCAGCCCCAGGCAGCCACCAGTCTCCGGGAACAGGGGGTGCGGAGCTGGAGAACCCTGCCTTCACGACAGCAAATTGAGAGACAGGGGCTTGGCTCCCCAAGCCAATCGAGCAGCGGCTCCACTGGGACATTCCGTTCCCAGGGCTGGAGTCTCCTATGACCCATCCCCTCCCTGCCCCTGGCCAGAGAAAACATCAAACCTGAGATGGGGCAGGCGACTCAGAAAGCCTGTTCCCCACCCTCACTGGCTCAGGCGCAGCTGACTCAGCGCGGCTTGGCCTGGAGGGGAGCAGAAACCAGCCCAGCAACCAGGCAGGCATTCTGCAAAGCAAGGGCTGGATCTGCCTGAGTCTCCAATGGGGGACCCGTCCTGTGGCCCAGGAGCAGGGTGGGGGGTGCCCTCCTGCCCCCACACCCCCTGCCCAGAGAACAGACCCCTGCAGCCAGTCAGTGACCTTGGCAAAGCCGCTGGGCTGGCCTGCCACACGGAGCCAGCACATTCCATTTTCCTCGGATGCCCCGGGCAGGCTCCACAGCTGCCAGGAGGATCCCAGCTGCTAATCAGGAAGGGTCTCGGGCCAGGCAGAGGGACCGCCCTCGGGGCCAGAATCCTCTGAAGAGATGCTTCACCAGGAAGCAGAGGACGACCGATGCCAGTGTGGCCGTCTGTGCCACGGCCACTCAGCTTTGCCAGCCGCCCCCATAGGGTGAGAGCAGCCTATAGTTTTCACGTATCACAACGTACTACTCTTGCTTTGCTTCAACCATTTACAACTGCAGCCATGATCCTTAGCCTGCAGACTGTCCCAAACCAGGTGGATCAGACTAGGGGCCAGGGTTGGCCAGCCCCAGCCTCGGGCACACAAGGCCTTGGTGAAGGCTCAGGCCGTCATCCTCACGGGACAAAGGCCCAACCCCAGGCAGGCCCAGGAGGGCTGTGGAGGTCAGGCGGCCGGAGCTCCCCCAGCGGTCCCGGCCAGTCCTGCCCGCGTCGCGTGGCCCTTACTCCATCTCCGTGCGCTCGGCCTCCTCAGGCGTCAAGTCCTCCTCCACACCGTAGTCCAGGATGGAGCCCACGCCAAAGGCCCTGTTGTGCTGGATCAGGGGCCGGATGGACTCCTGGTCCTCGCCAGCCACAAACTGCCCATAGAAGGTCATCTTCATCAGCGTGTTGAACAACCTTTGCCCCAGAAGTTTCCTGGCAAGATGCAGCAGCTGGAAGACAAGGGGAGCTGCTGTCCAGGGCCACCTGGGCTCCTGGCCCCCGGAAGGACTTACTCCCGGGTCACGCAAAGCCCTGACACGCTCCCCAGGGCCACACTCGGCGCAGGGCCCTGGTTTTACGGCCACACCACCCAGAATGGCTTGCTTCCCACTCGTAGGAGCTGGCTGTCCCCAACTACTCGTCAGAGTTGGCTGGTCCCCAGCGCTGCTCTGACCCCTCTCCTGCCCTGCAGACTCACAGGTGAACCCGGAGGCACATGGCAGCCACCTGACCACGGCTGGGTGGATACAGTGACTGGCGGGCCTCTCCAGGAACAGCAGCGGTGAGTTCACAGCGTTGTCTGTATCCACGCCTTGGCTGGGGATGACGGGGACTGGTGTGACTTTCTCAGAGGCAAGCACCCAGAGTTTTCAATGTTTTGCTCACTGCTTATTCCAAGTCCCTAAAACACTGCCTGGCAAGGGGCTGGCCCTGCAGTGGGTGCTGAACAGATGAACACACAGAACTCCGAGTAAGCACGAGTCCCGCTGGAGGCAGCATGGGCCAGAAGTGAGCCGGGTAACTGCCCCCAAGGGTCTGAGAGACGACCGCCGACGGGGGGCCAGTGGGGGCTCGGCACAGTCGTGCGTCCACCACAGACCAGCAGCCCAGGCGTGCGAGCCCCAGGGGAAGACAGCCACCCAAACCACTCAGCCTTCTCCTCTACCTGCCAGCATCACACCCCAAATTCCTGCCATCTTCCTTCAAATGGGCTGAGCAGGTGCCTCCTGCCCAGCGCAGTTCCAGGTTGAGCGAAACAGAGGAGGGACTCCCCTCCTAGTTGTGGGGAGACCCAGAAGGCGGGAGGGGCAAGGTCCTTCACAGGATTCAGAATGGGGGCGAGGGGGTGCCGGACAGGGCAAGAGGAGGGCTCTGCCAGGCAAGGAGGTGACAAGGCGGGAAGGAATCAGGATAGGGGGCAGGGGTGACTGCTGGAGGACACACCCATCACCTGTCCGGGAATCCCTGTCCCACCTCCAACTCCAAGACCGGGACAGTCTATGGTTTCTCAACCCCAGTGAATAACAGAACCCCACTTTCTTATGGGGATCAGGCCTCAGGGAACCATCTCTAGTCCGAGCAAAAGCATGGGTGAGTCACAGGCCTTTATCCCCAAACCAGCATCAAACGGCCCACGCCACCCCAAGGCTGACACAGCTGCCCTGCGCCTGGCACTGCAACAGACACTCAGGGGGCCACATGGCATGCCGAGGGCAAAGGTTTCTAGGCCATCACCTCTTCCCATTGGCAGCCTTGCCCAGTGTCTGACTTTATTGCATCTCGTTGTTTTTATAAGGAAGATTGGAAATGGAAAGTGAAAGCCCCAAGCTGGGGGAGGGCAGCCTTTTCCCGCCTCCCAGGAGCCCAGGCCAGAAGTCAGGGAGGCTGTGGGCCTGGGCAGCCTCACTGAAGGGCAAGTCAGGTCTCCAACAAATCCCAGTTCAACCCAGAGGCAGACGAGGCAGAATCAGGGACCTGAGAGCCAGCACTCAGCTGTGGGAAATCCCTGACATCATACATGCCGATTTCGAGGACTGTCAGAAACACAGCATGGACGTGGGTAAATAATCTAGGCTCTACAGGCCACACAGTCCATCCTAGCCACCCAGCTACTGTGGAGGAGCCCCAGCCAACACTCACTGAAGGAGCAGGAGCAGGGCTGATGCTGAGGTGTGGTCCAGGGACCTCCTGGTCCCCTTGTGCCCCTGTGTTGTCAGGGGCAACAACTCTGCAGGCCCCACCAGGTCCCACCCTGGCACGGGAGAGGCCAGCCTGTCACAGAGGGCGATGGAAGCACTGGGGCAGGGCTGGCGGTTTAAAGCCCCAGTGCAAAGCAGCCTGTAGGCTCGTCCTGGTGCCCAGTGTGCCCTGAGGTGGCTCCGCCCGAGACCAGGTAGCCCCACCTCTTCCCCAGGTAGCAGCATCCTTCATGGATTTAGAAACTTGCACCAGGAACGCAGACACTGTAAAAGACTCAGAGATGCCTACACGTGAGGACGGGTAAGGCCAGTTCTCTCGCCTCCCTGCCCACACCCTTCCCCCAGGCTCTCCGGCGCTGGCTCACACCCAAGCACAGAGGCTTTCATCACAGAACACCTGGATGTTCTAAACCATTCACAAAAAGGCCTCCCTGTGGGCAAGTGCGGGCCCCCACTGGGTCCAGAGCCAATGCCACAGCTCAAACCAGGTTCCTGCAAGCTGATACTCCCTGGGGCAGGAGCTGCACAGACCTGCACTGGCTGGGCAGGAGGAATTTCTGCTGCAGGCCAGACTATAAGAAGGACCAGGTCTGGGGAGCAGCCCACAAGCTCCACAGTCTAGTCTCCGCCCGGTTTCCTCCAGCACCAGGCACCAAGGTCACTGTCACCAGCAGGACCACCAGCAAGGACGACAGTGGGACAGATCCCTCGGAGGGTGGGCAGGGCACCGCCCACAGTGACTGGGCTCCTTAAGCATGTCCCCAGGGCACAGGCAGAGCACCAGGGGAGAAGCCACCTTGCTCTCCAAGCATCCACAGCACGGTCTAGGGGCACTGGCCCCAGGCAGACGCCCGAGGGACAGTGGAGCTGGCCTGTCCCTCCTGTCATCCCCCGCAATGCTCGAGGACTCCAGCTGTGTGGGCTTCTCTGCTGATTCTGAACCTAGCCCTTCCAAAGCCACCCAGCTCTAACTCTGCCCTCACCACCCACCCATCGTGGCCTCACTTTCACCTCTGCCCAAGGTGTGGCTAGGTGCTCCTCCTGGGTGCAATCTCCCTGGCCTCTCCCTGGAGCCAAGGTGCCCTCCACACGGCCTCACTGAGACGTCAACACCACCTGCACGCAGAGCCTTCAGGACCCTCAGCACCAGCTGGACCCTTGCTTTTAAACTGTTCCCAGGGTCACCCTGACAACAGCGGCTAAGACACTTGTGCTTTTTAACTTCCCAAATCCCTCACACTTTTCAAAGTCATTGTGCTCAGGTTTCGAAAGTCAGATATTCTCTCTCAACACTGCCTATTCACGATGGTCATGTGTGGGGACCCCAGCTTCCAAGAACTCTGGGGTTCCAGGCTATGAGCCACACACAGCCAGGCTACCTATTCAGCAAAGCAGATGACATTTGATTTTAATCTCAAGTGAACACTGTGTATTACTGCAGGCACTATACAGCTTAAACTTTAGACTGGTTTTTGTTTTTAATTGCTATGGTGAAGAATTCGCCTGCAATACCTGACACCTGGGTTGGATCCCTGGGTCGAGAAGATCCCCTAGAGTAGAAAATGGCACCCCACTCTCATATTCTTGGCTGGGAAATTCCATGGACAGAGGATCTTGGCGGGCTACAGTCCGTGGGGTCGCAAAGAATCGGACACGACTGAGCGACTGAACAACCACCCACAGCTGACATGTGATAAAATTCACTGCCCGAAAACCGCGTGCAGGAAACACCTCCCTTCCTAACTTCCCCCACGGGCTCCAGAGTGCCCGCTCTCCACCCTGAAACCTCGTAACGGCTCCCAGACGGGTGAAGGTCCGCGGGGCCCGGCCGCATCCCCGCCCCGCGGCCCCGCACACCTGCTCGTGACGCGCCAGCAGCGCGGGCGAGGCGCAGAGGCTCAGCACCAACAGGCTGCGCGCCAGCTCCCAGCTGCGCCGGCTCCGGTACGCCTCCTGCGTGTTGCCGAAGTCCACAGCGGGCACCGGCGGCCGCGCGGTTTCGGCCGGCCCGCACACGGGCTCGGCTCCCGGGCCCGCGGCGGGCTGCTCTCGGGCCGCCGGCGCGGTAGACAGCGGGGCGCGGCGACAGAGGGCGGAAAGGTGCATCCACGACGTTCGCCTGAGACCCATGGCTGCTGTCCGCCCGCGCCGGGGTTCCTTAAATAGGCGCCCCGGCCCCGCCCCCGCCCCCCGCCAGGCTCCGCCCCGAGCTCCGCGCCACGCCCCTCCCCGAGGCTCCGCCCCCGCGCCCGGCCCCGAGCGGGTCTTTGACAGGCCCCGCCCACGGAGCCACTCCACGTGCACCCGAGCCCCCCCTTCTCAGCGGGAGGCTGCGCCTCAGAGAAGACCCCCGCCTGCTTGGCCGACCTCCCTGGCTTCTTCTCCTGCTCCGCTGGAGCCCACCCTGCACACATGCACACGTGCACATCTGGGCTTTGAGACTCCGGGTCTGCGGAGAATCCGGGAAGGCGAGGGTGATGCTGCTTCTCCTCCAGTGTAAAGGCGCTTTGGGAAACCCTCCCACCGACCGTCCTCTCCCTGGCCTAAGGCCCAAGCGCTGAAGGAATCTTGCCAACTCCATTCTCTCCCGCCCTCCCGGTCCCACCGCCCACCCAAGGGGCAGGCATGGACCACCAGGCTCACCTTGGACGCCCTGACTTGGGGACTGCGTGACTGTGCGGCGGTCCTGTGTGTCACAGAATCTTCAGCAGCACCTTCCAGGCTTCTCTGTGCCAGACGCCAGCAGCACCCCTCCCCCAGAGCTTGCTAATGTCCCCTGGGGACCCCATCATCACGTCCACATTGATGGAGGCTTCTCGACTTTGTCACGGGCCTCTTCCCCCCTTTCCCCTGTTGGAGCTGAAGACAAAAAAGGAGAGACACGGGGGACGGGCAAGTCAAGGCCCAAGGGTCAGGGACTTGAGGGTCCTTCCATCAGCTCAGAAACTTAGCTCCCCTGGGCGTCCCCTGGGGGTCCAGGAGCGGAGACACCACACTCCCAGAGCAGGGGGCCCAAGTCTGATCCCTGGTAAGGGAGCTAGATCCCTCAAGCTGCATCTGAGACCCAGTGCAACCAAAGAAAGCAATATTAAAAAAAAAAAGAAAGAAAGAAACTAAGCTCCCCAAGAGTAGGCCAGCCTTGTGAGCTGGCTGTGGCCAACAGACTGCCCCATTTTCCTTTCATGGATAAGCTTCCCTCCTCCCCGAAACCCTTCAGGGACTCCCTGCTGCTATCCGGACAAGGCTGCTGGCTCAGCCAGGGTCACCGGCCCCCAGAGGCCAGACCCCCTACTCCCACCTTCCCTCTCGCCATGCTGGTCAGTCTGCCAGGCCCTCCTCTGAGCTCCGGGTCATGTGAGGGCTGCCCGCTGCTCTCGGCCACCTGTGCCTGCTGCCCGCCCCTGCACCCAGCCCCCTCCCTCTGTCCCCCTCCTCCTTAGGGCCCATTAGCAGGCACATACATCCCGAGCTGGGCACTGGCTAGACCCCAGCTCCTTCCTCTTGCCCTTGAAGCCCAGGCACCTGTGTTCCCCCTGCAGCTGCCTCTTGATGTGTCTTTATTGAAGGAAGGAGCGTGTCTGACGTGGGAAGTCTGACACCAGGCTCCAGGCTGGTGACAGGGTTGGGGACTCGTCCTCTGGGCCCCGCCCTGAACCCTGGGTTTCCCTGGAGTGCGTCCAGCCCTCACCTGGCACCCTGGCTCTGGCTTTCCATGCAGACACCCCGCTGGTGCCAGTCTCTCCTCGGCTGGATGCGCCCAGCTGGTCCAGGCTGTGTTCCCCTAGGAACACCTGCACCCAGTTACCAGCAAAGGACCAGACTCCCAGCCCTCTGCGTGTGACCAGGACAAAGTGCAGCTTGTGTTAGGGGCCAGGGTCGGGGGTTCGTTGGCATCCTGGGGTCCCACAGCTCACCACGCTGAGAGTGGAGAAGACTGATCACACACACATTTGGGCAAAATGACAGCACGTGTGAAATGCCAGGTTCGCTCAAGGGCTGACCTTCCTGTGCCCCTGTCCACTGACAGCTCCACCCTTGCTCTGACTCAGGAAATAGAGGGTAGAGTCCAGGGCGAAACACAGCTGACAAAGGAGAAGTCCAGCCAAATCACAGACAAGGCAGCACAGACGTGTGGTCATCAGTGCTGGGCCTGGCACCACCCCAGCCACCCGGGCCAGTCCCCCAGGGCCTGCCTCCGGCACGGGGATCGCGCTGGGTTCACTGTCTGACGTCACCTCTGGGTTCCCACCTTCCAGCTCTGGTTCCCATCGCCCAGCTTAGCTGAGGCGGATCTGAAAGGGTCAGACCCCTGGGATCTCAGCAGTGTGGCTGTACGGTCAGCCCCAGGGAAGGGCCCATCGGAAAGGCCAAGGGGTCCGGGAGGGAGCAACTGGGTGATGACTTCAGTGGGCAGCCAGCCCAGCGGCTCAGGATACTCGCCCACCCCTCTCTGCCACGTCGTGCGCCCGGCTCTTCCCAGAGCGCACTTCCTCTGGGAGTCTCCTGCTCCCTGTTGTCTCCTACTGATGCCTGGGGAGCGCTCTGTTTCCACTTGTTCAGTGAGCAGGACATTGACACTCTGTCAAAGTTACTATTTTGCCAGCTGCTTCTTACCCATGTTTCCTGAAATATTGGTCTGCCCAAATCACAGCTCCACGTCGGAACTCACTCTGATTTATGGCTGTTTGCTGCTTTCCTCTGCACCCATTTCTACTGATATATTTGCTCTGTCTACACACAGAGGAGTTCGTTCACATTTGTTTAATTTGGGGTTTGTCTTCCTCTTATCAGCCTGTACCAAACAGTGCCAGTATTTGCTCCCCCGGAGTGTAACTTCTATCCTGGGTATGTCATCCCCTTATCCACTCCCTGCTGGCACTCCCAGATTCTTCCCGAGCTCCCTTTCACTCTGGAATTTGTCATTTTTCTCAGCTACTAAAACGCGACTGCGTCCCCTGATGTTGAGACTGTCTGCTCCATCCCAGAACACACTGCTGTGTTGCATGGGCGTCACTCTTCACCCCATGGCCGTTCTGTCTGGTGACTTTTAATCACTCATGCACACGTGCTCCATCACTCGCTCAGTCCTGTCCAACTCTTTGTGACCCCATGAACTGCAGCCCGCCTCAGTCCTGGATTCTCCAGGCAGCAATACTGGAGTGGGTTGCCACTTCCACCTCCAGGGGATCTTCCTGACCCAGGATCAAACCCATGTCTCCTGCATTGGCAGATAGATTTCTTTACCACTGAGCCACCAGAGAAGCCCTTCAATATGTGTGAGGAAAGGCATTCAGATTCCCCAACCCTGATTCTTTCTCTGTAAAAACTGTCTTCTACGTGCTGGCAAGCATGGCAATCACAATCTTCCACCCAGGGAGCTGTGACTGTTGACCGGGTTTATGCAGGAGAAACTGAGACCCAGCAGGGAGGAACAACCTGCCTAGGGACCACTGCAGGATTGAAAGGAAGGGTCACCACACCAGACTGGGGGTCTGCAGGCCAGGAAGGCAGGCATGTAGGGCGCCTGCCCTGGCTCAGGCCTTGAAGGGGACCTGCAGCCCCTGGTATCAGCAGGAAGGGTGTGAGAATGGAGCCAGGCTACTAAGCCTATGCATCTGAGGTCAGCGAAGGGCCTGCCCGGGGAGAGGGCCGTAGGCTCAACTGCAGACACCTCTAACAGGACAGGGCAGGCATGTCATGTAAAGAAAGACCAGAATGACATGACAGGGGAACAGCAGCCAGTGGTGACCCAGGTCAGGTTGCATCCCGGGCACACTTGTGCCAGGAGCTCAGGGACTGCATGATGAGGCCGCAGGCCATGGCTCTGGGCCAAAGAGGGTCTGGGGCCTCTTCCGCCAGAAATGAGAGTGAGAGTACCCCTACTCCGCCCCTGCTGTGGGGATCACTGTTAAGATTCAGTGGGTTCTGAGGGTGTTTAGCACAAGCCCCGGGCCCACCGGACAACCCGGAGCTCTGCTCTCATAGCTGCGGGTGGCCCCTGGGAGGGCTGGAGAAGCTGCAGAAACCAGGTCTCCCACAGGCCAGGGGGACCACAGGGATCCCAGGGCTTGGTGATGAGCAGGTGGCAGGCGGGGCTCCTGTGTGCAAGGGGATACCCTGCCCCCATCCATCCCGGGGCCGTGGACCTAGAAGTGCCCCTCACCCAGAGCATCCTGTGTGATGGTCGTTCCCCAGGGGTGACGGCTGGGCACCAGGGCCTGAACCTTGTGGGTGGCCAGCAGGCCCTGGGCCAAGTCTCAGAGGCAAGGCCATCCAGCGAAGCTGTGACTTCGGTCCCCCTCACTGCAGCCCTCCCTGGGTGCCCCCCACACCCCGTGAGTCTGAGCAGGATGTGACACGCCACCTGGTCCCCTGAGGTTGACCAGAAGCCGGGACTCTTGGTGACACTGGGCCGGCCATGCCGTTTGTGTCCAGCCCAGTGATGGTAACCCCCAGCCCCATCCGGCTTCTCCAGGGGGTTCGCTTGGCCTCTCCAGGGATGGGGGTGACAGCTGCTCTGGTGGTATCTGCGAGTGCCTGGGCCCAGTGGGGTCTCCCGGGAGGGGTGCAGCGGGACAAACACAGGCTTGCTCCTTTATATGCCTTCCCGCTTGGAGCTTTTTATCCCAACAAGCAGGGTGACTTCCATGATTAAAAAACTATTTTGAGGGACTTCCCTGGTGCCCACAGAGGCCACGGAAAGGGGTGAAAGTGGGGCACGAATGGGTGAATCAAGGAGGCCAAGGCTGGGTGACACTTGTCTTTTATGGTAATGTCTTCGTATCAATTGCCCTTTTTTATAATGAGTCGCCATCATTTTTTGCAAAAGTAAGCATGTCATAAAATAGCTGTGTAGCTTATACTGTGCTGTGTAATAATCAGGGCGGGTCAAAGATGGACATGTGGGCCCCTGGCCGGCCCCTCACCAGCTCCCTGCACCCCAGGCTCACCAGGGCTCTGTGGAGGTTGGTTCGGTCAGGGTGCAGGCACGGGCCTGGGCTGTCTCCGGGTCACTGTTCAAGGTCCCCAGCTCTTGTCTGGATCCATCCCCGTGCACAGTCAGCAGTTCTACTCCAGCTGGGCCAGGAGCCCAACCACCACAGGGCATGCAGGCCCAGGTGAACAGCGCCCCAGGTTCCAGCCCGCTGGCACCGCTGCCCCAGGTTCCCACGGGGGAGGTGCAGGGACTTGGGCCCCCAGCGGGTCCCTGCACGCCCCAGCTGCGGCTGCCAGTGCCTTAGCCCAGCATTGATTTTCCCTTCCTGCTCCTGCCACACTTTGAAGTTGGTCCCAGCTGTGCATACCTCCACATGGTCCGCACGCTGACCTTGGCCTCCCTGCCCCCGGCAGAGCGCACAGTCCTCCTGTGAAATGTGCCACCTCCTGGAGAGGCCAGCGCGCAACCCAGGGCACAGACAACCCAGCCCTTGACGGTCCACGCAGACACTGTGTTGCAGAGAGTGGCACACGGGCGTCCCCTCCTCAATTACTGTGTAAACACGCATGAGGGAGATGGGGGGCCACAGGAGCAGAGAGCTGTGTGCTCTGTCTGCTCTAGGGAGGCTGCAGGGACACAGGAGGCTCTGGGGGCTGGCTGCCTTCCTCCTCCAGGGCACAGAGTGGGGAACAAGGTGCCCACCCCAGGTGAGCCCAGCAAGCTTCCCAGGGCCTAGGACAGAGCAGGCTGCAGGGCTCGGTGGGCAGGCTCCACCTCCAGGCCATAAGGACGTCAGCTGGGGGGTCCTGGTGAGGACAGGGGCCCAGAGGTCCAGGATGGCTGATGAGAAATGCAACACAGACACATACACACATTTACACACACACACACACACACACATGCATGCATACACATACACTCATACACACACACATTTATACACACATACACATGCATATACACACATACTCATACACACACACATTTACAAACACATACATATGCATACACGCACATACACATACATACTTATACACAATATATACACACATTTACAAACACATACACACATGCATATACACAAATACACACACTCATACACATACACACATACACACATATTCATACACATGCATATACACACATGCACATATTTACCAACACACGTACACATGCATACACACACACACACACTTATACACACATACACGTACACACACATAGTCATACACATACATGCATATATACATTTACACACACATACACATGCATAAACACACACATACTCATACACACACAGTTACAAACACATACATATGCATATATACACACACGCACTCATACACACATACACGTGCATATACATACACATACACACATGCTGATACACATACACACATTTACACACACATGCACACATATACATACACACACATACACGTACACACACTCATACACATACACACAAGCACACACACACAATACTAAAACAGAGTCCTGAGGTGCCCCCACCTCTGCCTTAGTCCCCTTCCCACAGTCCAGGAGCCTCTGTCTGGACCACCCAGGCCTTACTCTCAGCCCCTCAGAGTACTTCACAGGTTTCGAACAAGCTGGTTTCCTTTCCCTTTAACATGTTTCATTTATTTAGTTTTGGCAGTGCCGGGTCTCCATTGCTGTGCAGGCTTTGCTCTAGTTGGGGTGAGCGGGGCTGCCCTTCTTTGCAGAGTCCAGGCTTCTCATTGCAGAAGCTTTCCTGATTGTGGAGCACAGGCTGTAGGGCACGCAGCCTTCAGTAGCTGTGGCAGGCAGGAACCCTGGAGTGGTAGCCGTTCCCTTCTCCAGGGGACCTGCCCAACCCAGGGATCGAACCACGGTCTCCTCTGCACTTCAGGCAGGTTCTTTACCGTCTGAGCCACCAGGGAAGCCTGAAGCCTGGCCCTTGCACCTCCTGGTTTGTTTTCTTGGGGTCCAGGCCCTTTGAGCCTGCAGGGGAGCTGAGGGCCAGAGCTGGCCAGCAGAGGGCAGCAGAGGCCGTGGAGCTGCCTTACAGACAGCCCACCCCTCTTACAAACGAACAGAGCCCCTGGCCAGCCCACGCACGACCCCTTCCCCGCACAGAGCAGAGGCCATCTGCCTGGTCCAGCCAGCTGGCTGGCAGGGTCACCTCCAGACCTCCCATCCCATCACTGAGTTTCCTCGCTGCATTCACCAGCTCTGTGCCTGTCTGTGCCCCGTTTCACAATGCCCACTCATCCAGGTTCAGAGGCCTGAGGTCTCCAGTGGGCACAGGACAGGGGGACACAGCTCCCAGCCTCAGAGGGAGGGGCAGAGGCTGTGCCTGGGGAGAGTCCGGCCACACGGAGTCTGGCGGGGAGGTGGCATTGAGGCCTGGGCAGCATTGAGGGCTCCTGGCCTGAGCTTGGGCTCCCTGGCTCCCAGACCTCACCTTGCTGCCCCTCGTCTCTGCAGGGGAGCTGATGTGGGATTGGAGTGTCAGACCGATGTAGTGGGAGGACGTCCTCGGTGGGGCTGGCGGGGGTCTGTGGGAACCGACGGGCAGGTGGAAGCTCCCAGCTCTTTCTCTGAGCGCTGGGAGCAGCTGGGGCCCGTCTGGGCGGGAGCCCTGCAGGGGAGGGCAGTGGGCACAGCCCAAGGTGGTCTGGGAGGGGGTCGCAGTTTGAGGAGCACAGTCCTCCAGGCCCCCTGAGCTGGAGGGTCCCCCTTCAGAATAGGCAGGGTCCCCTGGGGAGAAGGAGCCGTGAGCTGGCCACCAGATTGCACAGCCCACCCAGGCCCACCCGCGCCCCCTCCCTTTCTGCACGGTCCTGCCTGGCTCCCAGGGGCCCTCACTTCCCTGTCCCTGGGCTCAGACCCCAGACTTGACACTTGGATCTTCCCCAAACCGACCCAGAGGTCATGCTGCTGCTGCTGCTGCTGCTAAGTCACTTCAGTCATGTCCAACTCTGTGCGACACCATAGACAGCAGAGATCACGGGGAGACCCAAACCAGTGCCACAGGGAAAGCGGCAGCCCAGCTTAAGGGGAGTGATGTGAGGGGTGAGAGGGGTGTGAGGGGCGTGTGAGGGGTGTGAGAGGGTGTGAGGGATATGAGGGGATGTGGGGGGTGTTTTGGGTGTGAGATGGTGTGAGGGGTGTAAGGGGTGTGAGGGGTGTGAGGGGGGTTTGAGGGGTGTGAGCGGTGTGGGGGGTGTGAGGAGGTGTGAGGGGTGTGAGGGGGTGAGTGGGGTTTGTGAGGGGTGTGATGGGTGTTTGAGGGGTGTGAGGGGGTGTGAGGGGTGTGAGGGGATGTGAGGAGGTGTGATGAGTGTGTGAAGGGTGTGAAGAGGTGTGAGAGGTGTGATGGGTGTGTGAAGGGTGTGAAGAGGTGTGATGGGTGTGTGAGGGGTGTGAGGGGTATGAGGGGTGTGAGTTCCCTGAGGCTGGAGCAGCGCTCACAGAAGTGTGGGGTGTGGAGCTGGTGAAACCTCACGTCTGGCATGTGGGGCTCGGCAGGGACACCTGGGCACAGGGCAGCCCGCCCAGACCTGGGTGGAGGGGGCCCGGATGTTTTTAAAAGTGCAGAGAAACCGCTGCTTCCTGGGGGTGGTTTCTGGGTGGCCCCCAAGTCTCTGGGTCAGTATCTCCCTGGCCCATGTCCCTTGCATGTGGCCGCTCAGGGATGGGTGTGAGCGCTGAGGGACACTCGGGGCAGGTGGGGCCGGCAGCTGGAAGCAGGGCGCGGACATGGGTGCAGCGAAAGCAGGCAGGACGCACCTGACGTTGGAGGGGGCGAGCGCCAGTGGCCGGGGGCGGGGTTGAGGGGGTCTCTGGGGGGCTCCCGGCGTCCCACCCACCCTAGATTCTCCCGGCTCTGCCCTGCCTCGGGGCCTTCGCTCCTGGGCGGGCCCATCCCAGTCTCCTTCTCTGAGAGGACCTTAGGTGGCAACTGAGTTCGGCCACATTGCCACATTCCCTGCGCCTGTTCTAGTGAGCACGCCCTGCAGACTGGGGTGCCAGGGACGGCGGGGCTCCCTCCGCCCCTGGGCCTCTGGGCGGTTTCTCAGGCTGGGTGTGCGCTGGACGCTCGCTGCGGCCCTGCCCGTGACTGATTTACCCCCCGTGACTGATTGCTCTGCTCTCTGGGATGGGCCAGGGGGCCTGGGGCTGTGCGGGCTGGTGCTGGCCGCGGGGCACGGGGCACAGCCTCCAGAGCTTGGCCGGGCCCGGCTGGGAGCAGCCCTGCTCCCCGCACTCTGTCCTCATAAATGAAAGGCCCCTTCTCCTCCCAGCCTCGCGCCACCACAGCCCCGCAGCCAGCTCACCCAGCCCTTTGTGCCCACACGTTGCCATGGAGATGGGATTCAAAGCCCTGGCACTTCAAGGCTTTCCCTCCTGTCCCGGCGGGCCGCTGGGGGAAGCCGGGATGCTGGCAGCTCGTGCCGCCTCCTCTCCGTCCCGTGAAACGCCGGGCTCAGCCACAACTGGCTCCTGCTGCTTCTCTCAGGATCTTATTCAGAGCCGGGGACACTGAGGCCTGGCGGCCTCGGCTCCTGCAGCCTCTCTGCAGCCCAGGAGGCGCTGGGCACGTGGGCACCGCAGGGCTGTGCGCAGTGGAGTGGACGCGCCCTCCTCACTCCCGGGAAAACTGCGTGTGCACAGGGCACAGCTGTGGAGCCTACAGGGCCCATGAGGCTCAGGCCCCTGCACGCCCACAGCAGGCACGGCACGGGGCCCCTGATCCCAGACCAACTGCCTCCGCCCCGGTCTGCAGGTCCACTGTGCAGGCCTGAGTCCAAGTCACCCCACTCACGGTGTCTCAGGGTCTTTCTCCACGCCCTGAATACCACTCACACTTCATCTCCCCAGAGTCTACCCTCTAATCATCTCCTCAGACTCATGCAACTGCAGACGTCCACAACAGAACTTCCCGGTTGCAGCCACTGCCTTCCCGACCCCTGGCACGGTGCGGAGGGCTGACCCTTTGGGGTGTCACCCACTCTCTGTGGCCCTCGGGGGCATCTGGGACAACCTCGAGGTTCAATGGTCCCCTCCGCCTGATGGAAGCAGCCATCGGCCCTCAGACACCTGTCCCCAGACGTCAGGATGGGGGGCTGGGCTCTTTGGGGGCCTCATGACTTAGGAGAAGACCCTGCCCCTGTGTCCCAATCCAGGCAGTCTGGAGAGGTCGACCCAGCAGGGACCTCACTGGCCACCCCACGCCCTACGGCAGGCTGGCTGGTGAGGGCCTTCCCTGGAGTTTACGGTTGGGGGACGGGAGCCAGGCTGCTCCCCAGGCCCCATGGGGCTACGCTCTGTATCCGCCGTCCCTGGCCTGGACGCCCCGGGCCCACGGTAGCCCTCACCCCCACAGGGAGCGCTGAGGGGGCCACGGTCCCAGCCCCTAGAGCAGGCGATGGGTGTGAACACAAAGCACGGAGGGCATGTAGGCTGGGACCCCGTGACAGGGCCCAGTTCCCAGGCAGCCCTCCCTCCATGTTTAATGGGAAACTCCTGCGAGCAGGCACTGCCTTCTGCAAAGAGCCTGGGGGGCTCTGGTTTCCCTTGTCATGACCAGGCGATGCCGTCACAGAACCCAGGAGATGCCCGCATGGGGTCTGGTGCACGTGCAGACCCAGTCCCAGCAGAGAAGGGGCCTAGCCACCTCCGGGGGCTGCCCACTGTGCCCCAGGTCCCCAGACGGGGGCTTCTGGTGGTTGTGGGCACCATGGGGCCGGGTCAGGGCTCCAGGCTCCAGGAGAGCCCCGTGTGAGGCCTCCCACTGTGGAAGGAGAGGGGGGCGGAGGCTGGGACTGACAGAGCCTCCAGTATGTTGGGTCCTAGGGGCTGGCTCACAGTGGTCAGTAACAGAGCTGGGCGCTCAGCCTCTCATCACTCCTGGAGATAAGCACACAGACATCGCCTGGTTTGAGCTTTTGTGCACCCAGGCCCAGCGGAGGGAAAGCTTACTGCAGCAGAGCCCTGCTGGCCCTCCTCCAGCAGGTGGACATGGCCGGGCAAGCCCCAGTGAGCACAGGCAACCTCCTCAACCCCCCGGAGATTCGCAGGAGCCACCCAGCCCCTGTTCTGTCGCAGGAGCCCCAGCCTGGCAACGAGGCCGCCGCTCAGCGAGGGAAGGACAGAGCTCCGGGGCCGTGGGGCGGGCAGGGGTCACCCAGCGCTCCCTGTTTTCTGCAGAAGAGACTGAAGGAGCCCACACCCCCACAGGAGGTGGGGGCGGACCCAGCCCACGGCCCAACCCTCTGGGAGCTCAAAAGAGGCCAAGCCGGGCTGGGTGCTGAGTGCAGAGTGAGACCCATCGCCAGGCCCAGTGGTGTGGCATGGGGGGTCACGCCCACCGGGCCTCCCCCCGCCCGGAAGAGCAGTCCAGAAGGTGCTGGGGGGGCGTGAGGAGGGGGTGGCATTGGTTAGGAGAGGGCAGCACGGTGCTGGGCCCAGCAGGGAGGAAACAGGTAGTCCAGGAGGGAGGGCCCACCCGCTCCCTCGTATAGACCCCCACACATCTTTTTCTAAAAACATTATTCGTTTATTTTTGGTTGTGCTGGGTCTTCGTTGCTGCATGGGCTTTCTCTCCTCTCTACTTGCAGAGCACAGGTTTCTCAGTGCGGTGCTTCTCTGGCTGCAAACACGGGCCGTGAGGCACGCAGGCTTCAGCGGCTGTGACTCCTGGGTGCTACAGCGCATGCTCAGTAGCTCTGACTCCCAGGCTTAGCTGCGCCAAGGCACGTGGGGTCTTCCTGGACCAGGGATCAAACCCATGTCCCCGGCACTGGCAAGTGGGCTCTCCACCACTGAGCCACCAGGGGAGCCCCCCATCTCTTCTTCTTCTTTTTTCAAATAAACTTTAAAATTCTAGAACAGTCTTTACATTTACAGAAGAACCGAGAGCAGAACACAGGGCGCTCCCACGCGGAGCCCCCCGGCTTCCCCTGCCGTTAGCAGTCTACTTAGGGCGTGTGATCAGTGAACCAACATCGACACGTCACTGTTACCAACTGCAGCCTGTACTCCTTCTTTCCTCGGTTTTTTACCTGATGTCCTTTACCCACTGAAGGAACTGCCTCTGAGTCCCTGAAACTCCTCAAGAACAAAGGGATACAGAGGTGTGGTTCATCAGCTGGGCCCCCAACCCACCGGGCATCGGGGGCTTGAGGGAGTCAGGCCTGGTGGGGCAGAGACGGTGACCCCCGCCCGCTCACCGGGCTGTGGGCTCCCCCTCCTCACTTCCTGTGCACGTGGGCGCCCTCCTGGGCCTCAGTCCCCCATCTGCAGACCTGGGCCAGGCCGCGGCCACGTCTGCACCATGATCAGCACCCGACGCGTGTGCGGCTGTGATCCACGCTCCTGGGGCTGGACTCTCCTTCCCGGGAGCCCGGTCCCCCACACGGGGTCTCCGCATCCTGGGGCCTGGGTGGGGCACAGCCTGCTCCCCAAGGGGTACACAGGAGGAGCTTCTGACTGGGCAGCTGAGCAGCCTCTGCAGGCGTCTCCCCCAGTTCTCAGCCCCTTCCCGCTGCCATCCCGCCTCCATCAGCCTCCACTGAAAGGATGACCTTCTCCCCCCTAAAGGCTCTGCCAGGCCAAGACAAGCTGGTGAGAGATGGACAAGGGAGACCATGCTCGGCTGCAGTGAGAGCAGGTCCCACCCAGCTTCTGCTCCCCGAAGCACAGCCCCAGGGGCTGCCCAGCGGTCCAGCGGGTCAAGCACCCGCTCACTCTTCATGGGCACCAAGTTGGTCCCTGAGGACAGGACAGTCAGCCTTAGCCACCCCAGCCCAGCACTCAGGAGCAGCCACCTGCCTCTTCCAGGCAGCGCTCCTAAATTACCCACCTCTTCTCCAAATGAGACTGTTGTCTCCTTACCTCCCACGGATAGCCCCACGCGGCACCTGCAAAGTCAGGGACCCCGCCAGGGAGGCCGCTCCCCCCACATCCCTCCTGCCTGCCCCTCGCTTGTTAATTGCACCTCCTAAGAAGTTGGTGTCACTGCATTTCAGCAACAGGGGCCTGAGGCTGGAAGGGCAAGGGCCTGACTGGGGACACGCAGCCAGCGGATGGGAGCCCAGAGTCTGCTGGCCCATGACCAGTGGGCCTGGCTTGGATGTGACGCAGCGGTGTGGGCAAAGTCAACAGGACTCCCGGGGATGGGTGGTGGCCCTCCTGGGGGTGCTGGGAGCGCAGGGCCTCCATGCCCCTGTCAGTCGGGCCCTGTGGCTGAGAAGTGGGACCGCGGGGCGACAGCCTAGGGCAGGTCTTGCTAGCCCCACGCCAGCGAGGACACGGGCAGATGGCGGGGCACCTGGTGCGGGCACCACATGGCTGGGCACCAGGAGAGCCCCTGCCTGCTGCCCGCCACAGCTGGGGCGGAGGGCATTTGGGCTATTTGCAAATAACGATTTATTTTCTGTTGTCACTGGATCTCCAACCTGAGATGTGGATAAAAGGGGCCCAGGAGTGTGTGTCCCTCTCCGTCTCCAAGCATCTGACGGCCCAGCCCCACCTGAGGCTGACTCCTTCACCTCGTCACCCCCAGCCATCTATGCAGGCGTGCCCTCTCTCACAGGACTTCCCCTGTAGCTCAGTAGGTAAAGAATCTGCCTGCAGCTTGCAGGAGACCCAGGTTCGATCCCTGGGTGAGGAAGATCCCCTGGAGAAGGGAATGGCAACCCACTCCAGTATTCTTGCCTGGAGAATCCCATGGACAGAGGGGCCTGGTGGGCTGCAGTCCACGGGGTCAAGAAAGTCCGACATGACTTAGCAACTAAAGCACCACCACCTCTCACAACGTGAGTCCCTGAGCCTTAATGGGCTCTGTTGCCCTGTCAGAGGGTCAGGAGACGGCATCTCACTGTCATTTTTTTTTTTTTTTTTAATTTTTGGCCACACCATGTGGCATCTGGGACAAAGTACATGGGATCTTAGTTCCCTGACCAGGGATTGAACCCACAGCCCCTGCATTGGATCACCAGGGTCGCTTATCCCGCCATAATTTACATTTGTATGTTTCTTATTTTGAGTCAGCTTGAGCCTGTTTTGATGGACTCATTTCATATCTTGGTCTTTTTTCTCTTGAGTTGTTGGTCTTTTCGTCATTGATGGGTGAGAATTCTTTGAATGTAGCAGAAAGTGTCTTTTTGTGAGGTGAGTCGCAGATATTCCCACAGTATGCTGTTTATCTTTTTATCTTGTGCCCCCCACTCACTGCCAAGCATCTGCCTTTTATTTTTATGAGGTTGGATATATCCATCTCTGGTTTTTGTATAGTTCCTAGAATGATTCAATTTACAGGTTTTTTTCCTTCTTCTTGTAGTAGTTTTATGGGTTTTATACTTTTTAAAGCTGTAGTCCATTTGGAACTTATTTTAGTATCAGGAGTGGGGTAGGGAATCCAAACATATCCCCCAAATGTCTGTTTAGTTGTCCTAAAATGATGTATTTGTTATATATTTTGAATTATTTATTGGATAATCCGTTTCTCCTCCTGGATTTCACCTGCTCCCGTCTCACATTCGCACTGAAGCCTCTTTCTGGGCTTTCTCTCCCATCATCTGACTGTCCATGGGTTGTGTTAATTACTGTGGTTCTAAAGTATATTTTGGGATCCCACATGGCCCGTCTCCCTCAGTATGCTTATTTTAAAATTTTTTCCAGGGTTTCTTTGCTTGCTCAGAATTACTTTGGCAAGGCCTCCTGATTTACCCAGAGAACCACCAGTCGGCACTCCAGCGGGGGCCCCCCCGACGCAACCCCCGCGCCGGGCCACCGCCCCTGACTTGCGCCCGCGGCCCCGCCCCCGGCCCGCCCTCGCGCAGAGTGCGCAGGCGCGGCGCTGTCCAGCGTGCTGGACCGTGATTCGGCCCCTGCCCCTGGGGAGTGGAGCGTGCGGAGGGCGCGGCCCGGGCGCAGTACCTTTCCGGGTGTCCTCTCCTGTCTGTGGGAAGGGACACGGTTCTGGCTGAGCCAGGAAGCTCTGCGGGCCCAGGCGTGGCCCCGTGCTCACATGCAGAGCCGCCCACCCTGTAGGACAGGCTAGAGAGACCCAGTGGCCGGAGCAGGTGGGCGGCACTAGGCAGTGGTGTCCGGGGGGCGAGGAGCCGGGCCCGGGGCTGGTGGCTCTGGCCACTCTGCTGACTAGTCATTCCGGAGGGGGCCGGCAGCGGGGCAGAGAGGCTGCAGCCAGGGGGCCCTCGGACAGACCCTGCAGCCTGGAGCCCGTGCGCTGACTAGAGCCTCCCAGAAACCCCACCCTTAGGCGAGTCAGGAGTGGCAACCCGAGCCCGAGGCCCAGGACCTGGGCAGCAGATGGCTCCGTAGCAGGGTCTCCCCTCACCTGCGCTCAGCAGTCCCCCAGGGCCAGGCTCAGTTCCCGGAGTGTCTGACCTGGGACAGCCTCCCCCCTGGGAGGAACCAGCCCCCTGACCGGGAAGGCTGCACCTGGATAGGTGAGGGGCAGAGGCCCGGAGCAGGGGCTGGGCTGGGGAGGGAAGACCCTGTGCATCCTGATGCAGGCTGGGAGAAGCGCCTCTGCGGCTGGCAGCAAACCTCGGCCAGCCTGGCCTGTCAGCAGGAATCCTGGCTAAAAATACCCCGGTCTCAGAGGCCTGCCTGCTGCTGCAGCCGCCTTGGAGCCCCCTCCTCAAGCCAGACATTGCACACATGCCCTTCAGCCCTGGGGGAAGGCGGGCAATAGGACCTGCTGAACAGATGAGGAAGCTCGGAACTGCACCTGGAGAGTCCCAGGCAGGACCCTAGTCTCCAGGACTGGCCACTGAGGCCTCTATCACTTGAAGGCAACGTCTGGCCCCTGTCCTGTTCCCTGCTTGTGACCCTGGGCAGGGGGCAGGGGGCAGGGGGCAAGGTGAGGCTCGCTCCAGAATAGGCTGGGGTGTGGGGCATGGCCCTCTGTCCGGAGGCTCCAGGGTGAAGAGCCGTTTGCCAGGGGCAGAGCTTCGGGACCTCAGGCTGAGCCCCCCAGCAGGGTGTCGGGGCAGTGGGTGAATCCCAAGCTGGCTCTGCTTCAGCTGCCCACTCCATTGAACGTCAGTCCCTGTGGGCTTCTGGGTGACCCTTCCGTACAGAAGTGACCCCAGGACAAGGCTTTCCCCCTGGAGCTCAGCCTCCCAATCTGTATCCTGTGAGAGTGAGAGGACCTGAGTCTGGAGACACTTAAGGGTATCTGGAATGGGCCTTCAGTGTGTTTGTTGAATGACTAAATGACTGAGAAATGGAGCGGATGAAGGCATTGAGGGGAGGAGGGCCGGGGGCTTCACAGTACACTCTGGGGGCGAGTGCTGAGCTCCAGCTGGACTGGCCCTACCCTGCCCTTTGCCCCTCCACTGGGAGAATGGAATCAGTCTTCACGCCCCATGGACTGAGGCAGCCTGGAGAAGGTCTCGGGGTCCAGTGAACCCCAGGAAAAGCAGCACTGGGTGCTCACTCAGCCCGGGTCGGCCCCACAGGAACCTCTCCCTGTGGCTCCGGGCGGGTCTGCACAGTCCACCCTACCCTCCACTCATGCCCACTCCACCCGGCAGCCCCGGCCGCCTTCCCCAGCCTGCTGGGCGCTTGTGGGCCCAGTGCCCCCTCCCCCGACCCGGTTTTGACCGCTCGCCGGCTCCTGGTGTGAACAGCGGCTCCCAATTTAGCTGTCACTGCTGGGTGGGTGGCTCTGGAAGGATCTGCATTCCCTGCAGGCGTGGGGGAGGGGCGCGAATCAAGCCTGCCGCCTGGGGCGAAGCCTGAGGACCCTGCCTTCCGGAGTGCGGCCCCTGCACAGACTCTGGGCTCCCCAGGGACCAGGAGTGTCCTACTCAGGCCCCAGCAAGGCCCCAGCTGGCTCCCAGGCAGGGGCCGGCCACCTACACTCCCTGAGACAGGACGCTGCGCCTGCCCGCAGGGAGCCTTGGGGACTCAGCCCAGCCTAGGAGTCAGGAGAAGGGATGCAGCCGGGGGCGGGAGGGCAGGGGCCAGGGCCACAGCTCCACACAGCCCCTTCCCAGGCCCAGGCTCCCATCCCAGAGACTGGCCATGGGACCGGGGATTGGGGCTGCGTGAGGGCCAACATGGTGTCACGCACACACCTCCCGTGGGTGGGAGGGGCACGCCCTGCAGGGTGAACCCCTGAGGCCTCCCTGTGGGAAGAGGCTTCTGACTGCTGTGGAGGTTGGAGTCGTTTGGAGCTGGGCAGGCCCAGCAGGATGCGGGGCATGCGGCTGCCGGGGGTCGGGTTGTCACCCCTTCCCTGCACGGCCCCAGCAGCTGCTGCATGTGGCTTTGATGAATAAGAGATGAGGAAGTGGATTAATGGTGGCCTAATATCAGCAAAGCTGGGCAGAGGGACTCCTCAGGGACACAGGGCTGATGGTCACAGGGGCCAGAACACCCTCTGCAGCCCTGTGGCTGGGGTGGGGGACAGGTGAAACAGCGGGAGGGGCTGCCAGGGCGTGGGTCTACCCAAGTCCCCTTGGCCTCCACTGTCCTGTCTGTAAAGTGGGTGGTGGCGGTGGTGTCTGCACCACAGCACAGAAGGGGGTGATGCACTTAGCAGGCCTGGCACAGAGTTCCTCTGGGCCTCGAGCAGGCAGCTGCCCTCCACTGAGAGGCCAGATGGCAGGCCAACACCCCCCAGCTCCCTGGCACTGGGATCACACTCCCAGCCACCCACTCAGTACCAGGAAGGGTCACATTGGAGCAGCACTTGGGCAAAATCAGGTCCTTCCTCGGGTAACCCAGGGTGGCCTGACGTGCGTGCAGCAGAAACCATGCCCTGTGCCCCCATCCCTCCCCAGACAGCCGTCAGGGGACCACATGCCCACAAGTCCCACACCAGCCACCAAGCAAAGCCACCGCAGGCCTGTCTCTGCAGGATGGAACACAGCCCCTGGGAGCTTCCGAGCAGGTTGAAACCCATCACCCGGTACCAGCCACGATGGAAGTGTCCCCTGGTCCAGGCTGGATTGTGCCAGAGGACCTGGAGGCTTGAGGGAGACTCTCGCATGCCCCCTCAGGGATGAAGGCCAGGAGGCATCAGTGTCCACCTCGTCCACCTGCTGCCCCGAGCTCAGCAAGGCCAGGGCCTGGGCCGAGGTCACACAGCCCACAGGGCCTCTCCTGCCCGACAGGCTGATCTCGGGGGCTGGTCCCCAGGATGGGGTGAGGGTGAGGCAGCCAGGAATGTGGCCTCACCAGAGGGGCGGAACGGGAGAGCTGACAGAGGCCATTCCCTGCGTGTGGCAGCTGCGGGGTCAGCTCAGGCAGAAGCTCAGCCCAGGCGGGGGAGCAGGCTGTGCAGCCCTGAGAGCAAGGTGTCCACAGCCTCCTGGCCCCAGAGACACATGTCCAGAAAGCCTGGGCAGCTCATATAGGTGTGGCCTGGACCACAGCCTGTCATCTCTCCATCCCCACTGGGCAGCCCAGCAGCTGGTCCTCAGAGTGCAACCAGGCCCTTCCCACGGTGTCTCCAGCTCTGGCCCCGGTTACTGACCCCCAGAGGCTGCAGCACGTCCCCCAGGCTTTCCTGGGTGTACCCACACCCTTACCACACGCCCACCCCCCACAGCCTCCTGCTGGAGGCAGGCTGATCTGCCACCCAGCCCTGCTCAGCACCCCTCTCCCTGTGGGTCCACACCCATCTCCCCCTTCCCCAGCCAACACCCACGGCCCCCCCACATAGGGGTCATCTCCCAGGCTCCGCAGCCAACAAGGAGGGCGCTGGCCGTGGTGCTGACTTGGGAGAAACAGTCTCCCAGTGTCCTCTCCCACAGTCCACAGTGGCTTGCAGGCCTCAGCTCACTCCCACCACACAGACCTTTGGGTGCATGGTAGGCCCAAGCCCCAGGCCAGAAGAGCCAGAACATCCGAGCTCGGAGGGTGAAACGTGTGGCCCCAGAACGGGTGCCCCCCACTGCTGCCAGGAAGGGCTTTGAATCTACAGGCTTTAGCAGTGGTGGGCGCACCTGGGGGCCTAGATAGTTACAGCCACCCAGGAGCACTGGGTCCAGGTCCACACTCACCCTGACCTCAGAATGACAACCACTGAGAGTGACGGGGCCAGTCCTCTGGTCTCAGATGGGCCTGAGGGGAGAACTTCTTCCCGGTCTGGAAGCTGGGTGCTGCGGCCACGTGCATGGGCCGTGGTGGGAGGGCTGACACCAGGGACAAGCCTCTGCCTCCTGCCAGCGCTGTGAGCCCGACCTCAGGCTCCCCGCCTGCACGGTGGGGGACACGCCTCCGCTCCGTGGCAGGAATCACCGGTGGCACCCAGCATCCACTGGGGAGGCGGCTGTGCGTGGTGGCTGGGGGCGGGCCAAGAACACCAAGGCTAGGGGTCCTGACTCCCACTTACCTCCCACGTGTCTGGGAATCGAGTGTGCTCCACAATGACCCAGTAAGCCAAGCCTGGGACAAGGGTGACCGGGGCGCAGCGGGCAAAGGTTGGTGCCACATGCAGCAGCTGGAGGGCTTCAGGCACCAGCAGTGGTGTCCAGCCTGTGAGGCTGCCTGTGACTCTGTGTGCAGATGGGAACACTGGACTCAGAGAGGCCCCACCTGCCCTTGGAAGGCCAGCCGGCCTTGCTCCCCCATGCTCTGCCAACCTCACCCAAGCCACCTCTGCGGTCAGGAGGGAGGCAGGTCTGATGAGAAGGCAGAACGTGCCAGGCCTCCCAGTCATCAGCCCCTCAGCCTCTGGGGGACATTGGCTGGGTTCCCAGGGGGATTCCCAAGCCCTCAGCCAGGATGCTGCAGCCACAGGGAGGACCCAAGGCCTCCCGGAGCACAGGATCCCAGGGACCCCCTGCCAGCCAATCCCCATCCACGTGGCCTCCAGGCAGCCTGCAGGGATGCTGACCCAGGGGCTGGCTGAAGACTCAGGAGAGCTCCCCCCTCCCCACCCCACGCAGAGGAAGGCGGGACAGCTGTGCAGGTGTCCCCAGAGTGTGAGGGTGCATCACTGGGTTCTCTGGCCCTAGAGTCGGGCCTGACTCTGTATAGGGGTGGGGGGCACCAAGCAAGTGGGCTCTGAAGAGGAGCTCCTGGGCGGGAGACGACATCCACGGGAGGGGACGGGGCGGGGTGGGGGCGGACACCTGTGGAGGTAGGGGCAGGCCTGAGCCTGAGTCCCCTCCCTGGGTCACAAAGACAGGTGGGGCCCTAGGAAGTCGGCGAAGCTTCGAGCCTGTTTTCCAACTGAAAAATGGAGCAAGGCTCCCCCAGCAAAGGGCTGCTGGCGGAGGGGGTTGGCCTCCGGTGTTTATTGAAGCGAGGAAGGGCGTCGGCCGCGCCGAGACGCACCCCGCGTTCCCCGGCCTGCGGACAAAGCCCTGAGGGGTAGCTGGCCGCTCGGGGAACCCCAAACGCCCGGGCCGCCACGCCCTCGACCCGCACCCTCAGCCGGCTCGACCGGACCGTCATCCCCGCGGCCGCCTGCAGGGGCCGCTGCCTCTTTAGAAACGCGCCGCCTTTGTCCGGGCCGCGCGGAGCCGCTGCACCGGGCGGGCCGAGCGCCTCCCCGCCGCCCAGCCCGCGTCCTCGGCCGACGCCCCTCCCGCCGGCCCGGCCCGGCCCGGCCCGGAGCGCGCAGGTGGGCGCCCCGCCCGCCGCCAGGCCCCGCCCCGGCCCGCCCCCGGCCCGCCCCGCCCGGCCCGGCCGGCGGGGACCCGGCGGAGCGCTCGCGCGTCAAACCACATGATCCCATAAAACATTCATCGGCTCCCGGCCCGCCGCCCTCGCCTCCGCGCCGCCGCCCGCAGCCCAGCCGACCGGGCGGAGCGCGCTGCCTCGTCCCGCGGCCGGGCCGGGGCCGGGCCGGAGCGGCGGCGCCTGGATGCGGACCCGGCCGCGGGCGGACGGGCGCCGGCCCCGGAGCGACTTTCGGTTCCCGACGCGCCCCGCCCGACCCCTACGATGAAGAGGGCGTCCGCCAGAGGTGAGTGCCGCTCCCGGGCCGGCCGCGCGCGGAATCCGGGCGCCCCTCCCCGAGCTGCGGGGCGCGCCCGGGCTGCCGGGGGCTGCGGAGGGTCACCGCAGTGCCGCCCGGCCCCGGGAGGGCGGAGCCCGCGGCAGCAGGAAAAGTTGCCGCTTTCCGGGAAAGTTGGCGGCGGTGGCGGGGCCGGCGGCGGGGCCAAGGTGGGGGTCCGCTGTCGGGAAGGGTGGGGTCCGGCTTCTGAGCGCCCGGCCGCGAAGGGGTTAACGAGCAGGTCTGCAGAAACGCGGGCACCCAGCAGGGGTGGGGGTGTCCAGCCGCCTCCCTCCTCGCACCCCGCGGACTCGGCTCAGGACCTCTGGTTTTTCTGGGGTCAGACCGCAGCGGGATGATGGGGGCGTCGGCGACAGTAGAGGGCGCGGAGGGCGGGGCTGACCCAGAGCTGTCCCCCCCCCAGGGGTCGGGCGAGCAGAGGTGCAGGCAAGCACCCCCCATCCGCAACCTGAGGGCCCCTGCGGGCTGCGCGGAGGGGCAGGGGACGTGGAGGGGCTCGAGCGCCCCCTCCCTGGCGACTCCCGCGGGACCCTTCCCCTCTACCTGGTGTGAAGGGCTGGGGGCGGGTGGGGCATGCGTTGCCTGGAGGGTGCGCCCCTGGTCTCCCCCCCTTCATGTCCGTGGTGCCGCAGGCTGCACACGTTTCTCTGCACGTGCTCATGTCCACAAGGCTGCACACTTGCACACGCATGTGCACACGCGTGCCAGGCTGCCCCGCGTGCACGCGCGCACACGCTGTGGTGCACATCCACCCCCGCCCGCACGCCCACGGCCATGCGTGCACATAGCACGGGCGCTGTGGTCGCCTCAGTGGGCTCACGCTGGGCGCACAGGAGCACGTGTCCTGGCGGGGAGGCCAGGCAGCGGGAACTCAGGGTGGGGGAATCGGGCTGGAGGAGCCACCCGGTGTCCAGGGATCCTCCGTTCCCAGCCCCGGAGCCTGTGTGGCCTGAGCTCGATATGCGTCTGCACGTGTGTCTCTGTTCTCATGACCGCGTGCTCCTGCGAGCACAGCGGCGTGTGTCTCTTCCACTCCTAGTGCAGGTGCCCTGTGTGCCCAGGCAGGCCATGGCTGGCTTCCCCCCACCCAGATCTGTAGCAGAGCCCCGGGAACCGGGTGCTTGGAGCTAGTTCAGTGCCCAGCCCTGGGCTTGAGGCCAAAGAGGTGTCTGATTGCCCTGCTCCCCTCAGGCTGAGGCAGAGCTGGCTGATGGGGGCTGGGACCTACCTGGGTGGGGAAGGCCCACTTCACACCTCGAGGTCAGTGCCTCAGTGCCGTGACACACAGGCCAGCCCCTGGCACGCCCTGGAGTCTGCCACTTGGTCCAGTTCAGGGTAGGCATGTGCCCACCCCACAGCTGACCCAGGGTGACCTCACGAAGGCTCTGTCCCCGGTGGGCTGGTGGTCTCCACGGCGAGAATCCTCTGGGTGAGGGGTTCTGTGGTGGGTCGCCTGCCTCAGCTGCTAGGGTGGAGGACTGAGGTAAGGGTGTAGGTTACCCGCTCTCACCATGCTGAGCAGGACCCCAGCACAGGGCTCAGAGAGGTGGGGCCCACCACCTGGCCCCCTCCAACAGGGCCAGTCTTTGTAGAATGAGGACAAGCAGCTCATCCCTATAGGCTTTGGGGTGGGTCCCATGATGGGGCAGGCAATGGGGGCTGGCTGCTCCCTTTCTCAGCCTCAGTCTTCCCATCTGTAAAGTGGGTACCCTCCCCGCTCCTGCTCCAAAGGAGGTGAGAGAGGAACCAGTGCCCACGTGAGGCAGGAGGCTGCTCACAGACCCCAATTCCTGGGTGTGGAATGGCAGGAGAATCAGGGCCCGGATGTGGTCCCAGCTCCGCCACCGGCCGTGGTGTGACCTTGGGTGTGCGGTTCACCTCACTGGGGACATGGGTCAGTGATCAGGCCTCCCTTGGGAGTAGCTAGGGACACGTACAGGGTGAGGCCCCCACAGAGTGCTGGCTCCAGTGCTTCTGCCTGCAGCCGACTGAGAACACCAGCACCCCGCGCTGGTCTGCAGTCCCACACAGGGAAGTCCTCCTGGAACCCTGCACTGCCGGCAGGACGCTCCCCACTAAGATGGGGAACAAAGGCCCATGGAAGCCCCTGGGGAGCTGGAGAAGGGAGGGGCAGGTGGGGGCAGAAGGGAGAGAGGGCGTTGCGGGAGGGGGCATGGCCACGTGTGTCCCCCACGCCAGGCTGCTGAACCCCGAGCCTTGGCTTCCTGACGTGACAACCAGTGCCAGCCAGGGGCCGCGGTCAGGGCCGGCTCTCCCTGTGGTGGTGGAGGAAAGGTGGGGCAGGCGAGCCTGGGCTGGGAGTCTCAACCAGCAGGAGGTCTTGCGGGGGGGTCTGTGGGAGACATGCTGGGGCTCCAGGAGGCAGAGGGGAGCCCCCCGGGGGGCCGTGTTTCCTGCTGTCCTGGGCCTGTAGCCAGAAAGTCCTCACAGAGCCTCAGTCTGTGCGTGCACAGGGGGTCAGGAGCCCGAGGGGAGAATAGGGGTGTCGCTGGGAGTAGGGGGTAGGTGTGAGTGCCTCCCCCGCCCCTGGGCCCCGTCCTGGCCTTCCTGACTGCTCTTGGCTCTGCACGGTCAATGTGCCCTGACCTCCAACCCCCGAGTCCACCCGCTCCTCCCTTCCCAGCGGCCAGTCCCCAGATCCCACCTTTGCTCCTGGGTGGCCCTTCACTCACTCCCTCACTGACTCCCTGGCTCTCCTGGCCTGTCAGACCCCCTCTGAACCCAGCAGCTGAGGGCTGTGGACCTTGCCTGTCTTGAGCTGCTAGGACCGAATGCTTTTGAAGGACTGGTGACCACGGAGCTGGAAGCATCCGCCCGGGCCCAAGGGCGGGCAGCACCCACAGCCTGCATCTCCGCCATCGCTAGAGCCTGTGGGCCTGGCCGGGCGTCCTCTGCCACAGTTTCTTCCTTGGTCGCTGTATCTTAAACTCTGCGCACGATGGGACCCGCTCCTGTGTGTCCAGGTGTGCGGGTGAGGGTGGAAGCCCTTTCCAAGGACCTGCCTTCAGTCGTGTCCTAAGCGGCCCTGGCCTCTCAACACGGCCGCTTGAGCAGCAGGACACGAGACGGGGTGCAAACACCACACAGGAGCCGGGGGCGTGGCCGGGTGCCCCATAGGAGGCGGGGCCTGGCCCAGCCCCGCCCACCTGCCCAGAGCCCGGCTCCGAGGGCCTCTCACACCCCCCCGCCTGGGCCTGCTGGCGGCACCCAGGTCCAGCCCTGGTGCCTCTGGCGCCGTGGGCCGGCCTCTCCTCTGCCGCCTTCTGACAGCCCCCACCCCGGCCCTCCACAGTCCTGACTGCCGTCTCCTAGCAGGCCTGGGGTGGACAGTGGGCCATGGGGGCCCTGGCCATGGCCTTGCCCCCTGCCCACGCTAACCCAGAGGTGGAGCTGAAGGAGTCGGGCAGCCACGCTTACACCCGGCACGTGGCCTGCCCCGGCAGGGCCCTGGCACGTGGAGCTGGGCCCATGCTGACACGGGGAGCCCAGGACAGGAAGCGGGGTGTCCCAAGCTGACTCAGCTTTGTTCAGGCAGCCGCCTGGCACCCCGGGGGGGGGGGCGCGGCAGAGGAGGGTGCTCCTTGGCCCAACACCATCACAGAGCAGGCTCCAGGGGATCTTGGTTCCATGGAGTGTTGGGGGGACTGGACGAGCGTTTCGTGGTCGAGCTGGTTTGGGATTGGCTGGGTAGGAGGTGCCGATGGAGCTTCTTTATTGCAGGGCATTGGATGGGCAGAGCCCCTCTGACAGGCACCCTGTGTAGCACGCTCAGGGCCTGTGGTGCCCAGGAACCTGTTTTGGGAACTGGTGGCTGAGATCCAATGGAAGGGCTGGGAGGGGGACCTTGGGGCCCCCACCCAGGGCCCCGGGGAGGGTGGGCTGTCCCACACAAGCCCTGAAGCCATGCACCTGGTAGGCGGAGGGACCTTGCTCTCCTGGCAGCAAGGCAATGTGCAAATTTAACCTTTGGGTTTATGGCTCTATTTCTTTGCAGCAAATGTCACGGGAAATGTCAGGCTGAGGCTGAAGCTGATGGGTGAGGGGCCCATGGAGGAAGGGGGTGGGGCACTGAGGGGCTCAGGCCATGGCAGGGCCCTGGGCCCCTCACCTCATCCAGGGAGCCCTCTGAGATTGCCCCTCAACTGCTTGGGCCCAGCATGGTGTCCCTGGTCTGTCCCAACCTTTGCGACCTTGCTGAGACAGTGCCTTTATTTACCTCCTGCCAGAGCCCAGATGGGACGGGCTCGGGGACCTGCCAGAATTCTCCTCAGCCTGAAGTCTGGCAGCCGTTGGATCAGCCCGGGCAGGGCCGGCCTGCTGTGTGACCTTGGGCAGCACCACCCTCTCCCGGTCACCAGAGGCCTCGTCCATGACCCACAGTGGCCAATTCCCGGCCCAGTGCCTTCATGGGTGGGAAAATGCCCTGAGTTGGACGTGTGTGGGGTGCTTGCTGGGTGTGTGTGCGGGGCCCGTGGGGGTGGGGGGCTGGCTCATGGCGTCCTGTGGCTGCTCCAGGCAGAGAGTAGGTGCTCAGCACACACAGAGAGGACTTGCACGGCGGGGCGGGGTCGAGGCTAGTGGGCAGTCCACAGCCCCTGGGCCTGCTGGCCTCTGGGCCGGCCGGGCAGGGCCAGCTCTGAGGCCTCAGCCTGGCCTGCCACGGAGTGCCATCGGGGCCTCAGCTCCCAGGGGTTGGTTAACAAATGTCTGCTGCCTCCGGGCTGTGTGCCAGGCGTGTGCAAATGAGGGGAGTCTCAGGCCCCTGGGCTGCCACCCCTGGCAGCTCTATACCCATTTCCCTCCACGTGCCTCTCTGGGGGTCTCAGGCTCCCCAGCTTCAGTCTGTCTGGTGGTCATTGCCCTGTACCACACGTCCCTCCACCCCTGCATCCGGGCCCGAGGCCTAGCGTCCTGGCCACCTCCCGCTACCCTTCCCCAAGGGCAAGTCCAGTGTCAAGCTGGACCCCTCCCTGCCCCTCCTCCTCCAGGGGTCTGCTGTGGACCGGCGCACTCCTGGGCCCGTGGCCACAGACGCCCACATATGCTTGCCGCCATCTCATCTTCCTTTCAGGCTCTGAGACGCTGTCCTAAAATGCTGCCAGCCAGGCTCCTCCTGTCCCGAACTCTCCTGTGTCCGCCCCACCTCAACGAGGCCTGCACTGGGGGTCTTGTTCGGAAAAGTCTCTTCTGCTCCGGCTCCCAGGTCCCAGCATCTGGCACTCACACACCTGCTTCCCCACCGTCCACATCTCCAAGTTCAGCCCAGGGCTGGCGCCGGGGCGCAGGCTGGGGTGGGTGCAGGAACGGTGGGGTGGCCTCAGGACTGCCCTGAGTCAGTGCCCAGGGCCCCGGGCGCCAGTGGTCTTTGGGGCCAGTGGCTGTTGAGCATGGGCCGGGTGCCCAAGGTGGTCCCCAGGGTGCAGGTCTGCAGAGGGTGCCCACCTGTGAGCAGTGCTCTCCACAAGGGCGCGGGGGGCCTGCGTGGAGAGCCTGGGCTTTGGCCCCAAGCCAACCATGCCCCAGCAGGCCCCTCACCCTCTGGGCCTCCCTGCCACTCAGGAGGTTTCGAAGGGAGTCAGTGGAGACTGCTGCCCAGGGCCCCACTGCGGGCTTGACTGTCCCAGCTCCTGGGGGCCCTTTCTGCTCAGCTGGGACCCCCCCTGCCCTGTGCTGGGCCATGCTATGGGAATAGAGGCTGTGATGGTGCTGCCTGAGACCCCCACGTCCTGCCCTGCCCCGAGGACATCGGGTGGCGCTCAGACTGGAGTGTGGGTTCCCCTACCCGTGCACCCCGTCCGGGCCCCCACCCACCTGCCCGCCCGCCACGTGGCAGCCTCCCCTCGGGATGGTCGGTTTGGCTTAGCAGCTGAGGCCAGACTTGGGGAGCACCCTTCTCAGCCCTGCTGGCGGGGTGAGCTGTGCCCCATGCTTAACACGACACAAGGGGCAGGGGGACCCCTGACAGGTCCCTGAGAGAGGCTGGCTTCCAGCTGCATCCCCAGCAGGTGTCCCATGCAGGGCCGCGGGGACCTTGAGATTCCTGTGACATAATCAGGCTCTCGGGTCCCAGGGAGATGCCTGAAAGTCCACGAGGGTCCCCAGAGGAGCTGGTGTGGGTGCTGGCAGGCTGGTGAGGAGCCTGAGGCCTGGGCCCCATCAGGCCCCCAATGAAGCCATACTGGGACCCCGTCCTGGCCCAGGACCAGGGACTCCTGGTGCGAGCAGAAGCCCCGAGACCCCGGGACGGTCCACCATGTGGGGCTCGGGAGGCCGGGGTCGGGGTGGGGGTCAGATGAATATGGGAACCAAGAAGGGTGCAGGGAGGGGTGAGGGGAGCTCGAGCGGGACAGACGGGGCCATGGGGGTGGGGATGGCGAGCTCCAAGCTCCCGCCAGCGGGCACAGGGCCCCTGGCCAGGTCTAGGCTGCACATCATCTCCCAACCTCAGCCCCAGTTTCTGCCAGGCAGAGGCTGACACGGGGACAGGTGTGACAAGCTTCTGGCTTCCTGTGCGAGAATCTGCAAAAGAAAAACTCTCCCCATAGAGACGTTCCTACTGCATCCCTCCCGGACTTCACCGAGAGGGCCCGTCACAGCCAAGACAGATGGTGCCCCTCGGGACCGCACTCGTCACCTGCTCCCAGGGCGGCAAGCGGGGCGGCGGGGGTGGGGGCAGCAGCCTGGGGGTTCGGCACCTCTCCGGAGCCCTCCCTTCAGCACCAGGCCGTGGCAGGCGCTGGGAATCAGGAAGGCTCCCCGTCCGACCCCTGCGGCCCATTTCCTGCCAGATGGACAGCTCGGACACGGGGCAGGGATCACTGTCCCCACGTTGCCAGGTCTGGCTGTATGCGCTCTTCAGCTGAGGGGACGAGTCTGCAGAGAGTAGACCACCGGGCAGGGCCCTTGAGGGGCTCCCGCTGTCGGGACAGCCTCCCCTGCTCCTCCTCCCAGGGAGCCACCCCGTCCAATGTGAGCATGTGAGCCCAGATGGACCGACGGAGAACACATCTGACTCACCCTGTTCGTGCCTGTGGCCCGGGGTGGGGGGTGGGGCAAAAACAAGCAAGGAGACCGTCGAGGTGACCGTGGAGGGAGGGTGATGGGCCCCCACCCGTGGGGGTCTGTCAGGTTCACAGCCTCCACACCCCCATTCACAGACCACAAACCCAGGTCTGAGAAGCCGAGGTTGCCGGAGTCCCCGGGCTGAGCAAGGAGAGAGGACGTGAAATAAATTAGGAAAAATCTGGGGGGAAAGGCAAACGTGTGTGTCAGGCTGGGCAGAGCACGGAGGCCCAGGCGGGAGCCAGGTGGGCGAAAGGCAGGACCTCAGCGGGGCCAAGCGGTGTGACGTGCGGGTGGCCCCCGGTGCCCAGCTGCGGGCGTCCCCAGCAATGCTCGGGGCCTTCCGGGGCTGCTCCCCAGCCCGACCTCAGCCTCAGGCACTTCTGGGCCCAGGGGCGGGTGCTCAGGAAACCAGGCCAGCCTGCCCGCCCCGCCCCGGGGTGCCTGGCACAGCGGCCGAAGTGCCCTGACCTGCTTTCCACGAGCAGTGGCGCCCGGTGCCCCCACCCTCGCTGGTGAGAAGCCGCCAACGAGCTCCATCCCAAAGTGATTTCAAATAAGGCAAAGTTATCACACAATCATATAGGAATAATTTATCACTCGTTAATAAAAGAGCAATTACTTATTCACATCACCCACCCCTTCCGCACGCCGGGTGTTTGGACGCAGGCACACGACTGAGGCTCGCATAGAGGCAGAGGGGAGGCCTGTCCGCGCTCTGCCAAAGTCAGCGGACCCCCACCCCGATGCCCCGGGGGTTTTTCCCCCTGGCTTCCCTGCTCCTGAGGGTCCCCAGTCTGGGGTCAGGAGTCGGATCTGTGACCTGGGAGCACCCGGGGCGGGGGACTCTGAGGGGCCCGGCGCACGGATGATCTTCATGCTGGAAGCGATCCCTCTGAGAGCCTGGATTTCCAAGGCCTCGGAGCCGAGCGCCCGGTGCTCCCTGGAGACCGGGGGCGTCCTTGGCCACCCTTGGCCGAGCAGCGGCTGAAGAGCAGCCAGCCGCCCGCCATGTGCCGGAGGCTTGGGGAGAATCAGTCCCAGTTTCTCCCCCGCCCCACACCTTGGAAATGCTGCCGCTAACCCACGTTCCTCTTCACCTTCTGGCAGAGACACTTTATTTTCTTCTTTTTATTTATCTCTGTTTCTGAGGTTTCACTGCCAAGCCTGCAGTCTTTTTAAAAAGATAACACCGTGGTCGGCCGCGTCTTGCTCAAAGTTAAAGCCTGCACCGGGCCCTGGGAGGCTGGTCCCGGGATTCTGGTGTGCGGTCCTCCTCCAACCCACCTGCTGCCGCCGCGTGCCCCATTCCTCCAGGTGGTTACCCCCATGTGTCCATGGCTCCGACCTCGCCCCGCCCCCTTCTCCAGCACGCTCGCCAGCGAGGCTGCCAGTTGAATTCATAACCACTGTTTCCTAACCCAGGTCACGCAGATGCTCATCACCGCATGGCCACAGAGGGTAACCCCTCGCTCTGGCATGGCCCTTGGTTTTTCCTGGAGTTTAGAGCTGACTTTGTCTTTTGCCCTCATCCCAGGTGCCACCCTCTGGGACCTCCTCTGCTCCACAGCAGGCACTCTGCTGGCGGTCTGGTTTCTCCCCGGGGTCGGGGGAGTATCTCCCTCCAGGCCTTCACCTGCCATCCCCTCCTGGGCCAGGCACGCGGCCGTCCCTTCACAGCTGCCCCTGACTGCCCTTCACCACCCAGTCTTTCTTGGGGTTCGTGTTTCTTTCTTTCTGGGTTCACGTCCAATTTTAGCTGAAGCATGTTCCACTATCTAAAAAAGACCCCGTGAAGAACCAGTCTCTGAGCCCTCGAACGTCAGCAGGTCTAAGCCGCGTGCCCACTCCTAAGTGAGTCTGCAGCCGTGCCGCGGCTCCTCTCCTGACCCTGAGGCCTGAGGCCGTGCCACGAAGGTCCCGCGTTGTGCCAGGCACTCGCCCAAGGGGGTCTTCAGCTCCGGGAAGTTCTCAAGTATCATTTCTCGGTAATTTCCCCTCTTCTCTTCTGTTTTTCTTTCTGGAGTTTCCTAAGACAGGTGTTGGCTCCATGCTCATCTTTTTCTCTTCTGTTTTTTTTCTTTTTTGTTGTTGTTCTTTCTGGAAGACTTCCTTGACCTTGTTTTCCAGACTTTCCATTGATTTTTGGTAACTTTAGCAGGTCTATCTTTAGCTCCCAGGGCTCTTCTTGTTTCCTGACGGCTCCTTTTTCATAGCACCCTGTTCTTGTTTTATATCCTCTCCTGTCCCTGTGAGGACACTGGTTGGATTTCCCTAGTTTTTATCTACTCACCGCACAGTTTCTGCTTCCTCTAGAATCATTTCCACTTTTGTCAGCATTGGCACCTCTTCCAGACACCTGGTTTTCTGGTAATGTTTACCGGGGAGGCATGGAGGCTGGTGGGGTGCTCTGTTGAGAGAGGGGCCCATCGACTGGTGGGTGTGGGTGATCAGGCAGGAGCCACTCTGCATGTCCCAGAGGCCACAGCGGAGACCAGGGCCGCCGGACCTTGGGGTCCACCTCAGGCAGCCCATGGAGTGGGACTCCTGGGCTGAGGTGGCAGCGCTCAGGGGGTCAGGGAACCCAGAGCCTGCACTGGGCAGGGGGCTCAGCGGCTCACCCGCTGCAGGGGCTGCTTCTCCGCCCAGCTCTCTGGGTCCCTTGGGGCTCAGGGCCTGCCCTGGTCACCTGGTGTGGCAGGCGGCGGTCTTGTACGCTGTGCCCAGGCACCTGGTGAGCCCCTGCAGTGAGCGTCCTGCTGGCTCCCCGTGGTCGCTGCCCCTCCATCAGGCTCTGTGCCCACATCTGAGGCGTGGGGTTGATGGTCATCTCCTCGCTGCACTGGGGGCATGTAGCTCAGCCCCCAGGAGTGAGGGTGTCGGTGCCTTGGGTGTTCCCAGGAGGTCCCTGGCGCTGGACGCATGGGAAGCGGGGGTGCCAGGGTGGACAGTGTGCCTCCCTGGGAGCCGAGCTTGGCCACGAAGGCCTTGCATGACCTAAGGCCCTGATGCTGGAGTGCTCGGGGCTGCCTCGCGTCTGCCCTGCGCTGGGGCGGGGGGGGGGGGGTCTCTCCTCCTCCGGGGCTTGGGGCCGGGTCACACGGGAGCGGGGCGCTCACTGGCCCACCAGCACCACGCCATCCACTTGGTGGGAGGCGGGGACAGAGAGCTGGGTTTGACGCACTTCCCCCAACGTCAGGATCCAGGCCGTGGCTGACAGCTCTTCCCATTTAAGGACGAATGATAAAAGTGGGGCACCTTGGTCAGGAAAGGGGAGACACCGCCGCGTGCAGGGCCTCCTTGCCAGCAGGCCTCCCCGGAGCCTCCCACGGACACACGGCCACCCAGAGGCGGTGGCCTCGGCCGGTGGCAGCGTCTCGGGCTGAGGGTCCGGGCCCCCCGTTTGCCTCTAGCCGGGGGGTTCCGTGGGCCTTGCTGCTTCTCCCCACCGTCTCCCTTGCTGGTTGCTGCCCCACCCAAGCTCTGCTGCTCAGTTTCAAAGCCCCCAAGCACCCCGCCCGGGGTAAGCCCATCTCGGAGCGCAAACCACCCCAGTCGGGAGCGTTTGGGAGGACTTGACCCTCCTGAGACAGCAGGAGCAGGCTCCCAGTACAACTGCCCCTCGGGTCAGTGGTGACCGCAGCAGTCAAGAGCCAGGACAGGCTGATCCCCAGGGTGAGCGGTCCAGGGCCTCCAGAGCCCGGCCGTTGTCTTCTCAGAGCCAAGTAAGTCCTGCTCTGCAGAGGCTGCCGCTGGCCTCATCACCGATGCCGAAAAGGGCCGAGGGCTCGGAAGCCACTGAGGTGATGGCCCATCAGCTTCCACCACAAAGGCCGGCCGACCCCTCGGCCCAGCCCTGGGACTCCCATGTCTGCCGGTGTCGCCTCGTCATAGCAGCCCTGGGGCCGTCCAGCAAGCTCACCTCTAAGCCCGGGTCACCCAGGCTCCAGCAGCACACGTCCAGAGACGGTGTGTGTGTGTGCGCGCGTGCCCACAGTGCACGCCCGAAGTGTGGGCCCCGGGGCGTGGGCTCCCCCACTGCAGTGGCCTTGCCGGAGGCAGCCAACAGGGCCTCGCGGGAACAGTCAGCTTCGAGCTGACCGCAGAGGCAAGGTCCCAGGAGGACGGGGGAGGGCGGGAGCCAGCCCTGTTGGCCCTGCCAGGCTCGGCATTTGGTCCAGGACAGGAGGGGGCAGTGGATGGCATCGAGGCAGGCTGGTGGGCCTGGTGGTAGCTGTGTGGCAGCAGGGCCCAGGCCCTGGCATGGGGCACGCCCCATCTCTGAGCCCCCCCGGGGCAGGGGCATGTCGGCCAGCAGCCACTTTCTCATTAGTATCCTCTGGGGACGGGAGCCGACAGTGGCCACTGCATTGCATTAGCACAGGACCCTGACGAGCCGGGCCGTGCGGACAGAGATCCCCAGGTAATTAGGCAGCCGGTGTATGCTGCGGGCCTGATGGTGTGCGAGGTGGGAGGAGGAAGTGCCTGCTGAGTCCCTGCTGGGAGTCGGGCGTGGCCTGTACCAGTGGTCCTGGGGCTGGACCAGGCTTCCGGTGTGGTGTCATCAGCGCCACCCCCACCCCCAGCCCACCCAGTGGGGCCCCGGGGAGGTGGGCGCTGTGGAAGAACATGTGCCTGGACAGGGCGGGGTCCCAAGCCCTGCGTGCTGGCGGCCCAGCCTTGGCTCCGAGGCCTGCAGCCCACACACCCTGTGTCCCACCTGTCAGAGGGTACTTTTGGGTCCTCACTTTGCAGCGGGCTCCAGCACGCCTCCCTCGATGTCTGCCTGCGGCCAGCTGGGCTCCGTGGCCCCCAGACGCCGTGTGGTGGGGTCCAGTGTGCGCCTGGACCACAGAGTCCCAGCAGGGCCACGACCGTGCCACCCTCAGAGCACACGGGTGGGTGCGCTCTGCACCCAGGCCTCCCACTTCTGTGCGGCCAGGCCCCCCTCCCCTGTTACCCTCTGTGTAACTGCCTCCCGGGGGCTTGAGGCAGGGCTGCTGGCTGAGGCGGCGGTAGGAGCTTTGGCTCTCCGCGGCTCAGGCAGGCCTTTCAGTGCCCGGACCCCCGAGACTGGGATGCCTGCTAGTTCCTGGGCTGTGAGCGGGTGCCCCACCCACCACCCCAAAACCGCACCCCCTCGCCTGTAAAACGGGCGACACGCTAGTCCCCCAGAGACCGCTGGGCCCGCTCAGCCCTGGTCTGCCTGTCACGGGCTCTGCCCACAGCAGGCCTGTCTCCCCCACTGCTCAACCCCATGTCCCTCACCCTCCTGCCACAGGGGGTCACCTTGCCTGCTAGGGATCGGGCCAGCCCATACCCCCCGCCACCCACCCCCAAGCTGGGCAAGGGGCCCGAAACGGCCCAGCCACGTGTGCCGCACTGAGCGTGTCTGTGCCTGCCGGCCGGACGGAAGGTGGGCGGTGAGGATGAGAAACAGCGATGACCGAGGGGGACAGATGGACGTCGGGGGCGGGCGGTGAGCCCATCGCGGGTGGGGCCGGCAGGGATGGGGCGCGGGCGCAGCCGCACTGGGGAGCCGTGACCCTCTGCGGCGCGTGGACACCACCCCCACCCGAGCTATTTCTGGCCTGGTTAAGCTGGCTGTGGCCTCCTGTTCTGCCTTGTACTGCAGTTGGCGATGTGACCCTCCATGGGACGTTCTTGGTGCTCGAGAGGGTCCTGGGCGGATGCTGCCCGAGCCCGCCACAGACCACCGACCCCAGGCTCCGGGACCCGAGGCCAGCTACCCACACCTCCAAGCCTGGGCCCCGCTCTGGCCGTGGCCACACTGGCTGCCCTTTGGGCTGGGACTGCTGGTGCCTCCTGCCCCTCTGGCTGTTCTGTGGCTCCTTGTTTTGCCCATGTGCCCCCAGGACCTGCTCTGAGTGGCAGCAGGTCACAGCTTAGCCTCTCACTGCCTCAGCTTCCTAATCTGAAGGTGGGCTCACACACCAAAAAGAAAACGGGTTCTCGTGCGACTGCGACTCCGTCTCAGGCCTTTTTGTGCCAGCTGGTGGGCCCTCGTGACAGCCCGCAGAGTGGGTGTCACAGCCACCCCCTTGCCGCAGGGAGACTCTGGGCCTCAAGGCTGGCAGCCCTCCTCCATCTCTTTGGTGCAGATGGCCTTGGAGGCCATGCCAGGCCTGACACCTCCCAGCCTCCCAGTCTTGTCAGCCAGTCAGGAAGAGAGACCCTGAACAGTATCTGGTCCCCAAGCCCCTGCCCCCAAGGCCCGAGGGGCTGGTCCTCCCCCGAGTGCAGCCCTGAACCACGGCTCCAGAGCAGACCTGGCCTAAGCTGGAGGTGCCCCTCTACGGGGAGAGTACCGGAGGAGACCCCGGCCATTCTGTGCAGAGGCCCCGGGACAGGAGGGCTTGGCTCTGGGGGAAGCTGAGGGGGCCTGCTGACCTGGCATGGGACCCAGGTCGTGAGGTGCAGGGCCTGAGGGGGCCTGCTGGCCTAGCAGGGACCTGGGTCGTGAGGTGCAGGGCCTGAGGGGGCCTGCTGGCCTGACAGGGACCAGGGTCGTGAGGCTTGCAGGGCCTGAGGGGACCTTGGCCTGGCAGAGACCCGGGTCGTGAAGCTTGCAGGGTACCTGAGGTCACCTGGCTGGGACGAGGGTCATGAGGTGCAGGCCCTGAGGGGCCCTGCTGGCCTGGCAGGGACCCGGGTCGTGAGGTGCAGGCCCTGAGGGGGCCTGCTGGCCTGGCTGGGACCTGGGTCGTGAGGTGCAGGGCCTGAGGGGACCTTGGCCTGGCTGGGACCCGGGTTGTGAGGCTTGCAGGGGCCCTGAGGGGGCGTGGCTGGGACCCGGGTCATGAGGCTTGCAGGGCCTGAGGGGACCTTGGCCTGGCAGGGACCCGGGTCGTGAGGCTTGCAGGGTCTGAGGGGGCCTGCTGGCCTGGCTGGGACGCGGGTCGTGGGGCTTGCAGGGGCCTGCTGGCCTGGCAGGGACCCGGGTCGTGAGGCTTACAGAGCCCTGAGGGGGCCCGGCGTGCCGTGCTGTGGTCTCTGTGAATGAGGTCCACGCGCTGGGCAGTTTTCTCACCTTGTGTGCGGGAGGTCAGCTCCCACGGGGGCCCACTGGGGCCGGGGCAGTGGGCGGCCAGCCGGAGCCTGGGGGGGATTGAGGGGGAAGAAAGGAGAGGCAGGTGAGCAGGGCGCAGCCTGAGAGCATCTGATGGGGGCAGACCCGGAGGCCTGAGAGGCCAGGACCGTGGAAGCCAGCAAGGAGCGGGCGGCGGAGGGGGTTGCAGGACAAGGGGATGGGCTGGGAGACAGTCTGGGTACGGCTGAGGGACGGGGGGGTGGGGACACCTTCTAAGGTGGGAGGGATTAGGTGAGTGGTGGGGTCCAGGCCCTGGGGCGTGGCCAGGGGCAGCCTCCCGCTACCTGGTGGGGGTTCCCGCGTTCCAGGGCGCCCGCCGTGATTATGAACACATAACCCAAAGTTGGGCTTGATTATCTCATAAAGAGATGCCCCCTCTGCTTGCTCAGCAGAGGGGTTGCCATGGAGACCAGCGGGCAGGCCCCAAGGGGGCCAGGCCGGAGCCAATTACCGCAGGCTGAGGCAAGGAGCGGGCCCACCGCCGGCCGCTGTGCTGACAGCAGGGCCCATGCAGAGGGACTGACCCTCAGAAGTTGGTTTCCAAAAAGCCACCGGCTGGGCGAGAGGGGAACCATGTCTGTGTGCCTGATGCCTGCCTCCTGGCAGGGCCCAGACACGTGGCCCATGGCCTATGGTCCTCTGGAGGCCCCGCACGGGGACGGCTGGTTCTGGTGGTGAGCCGACCTCAACCCAGACAACTTCACAGACCGTGGCTGCTGGCATGGGAGCCCCGGGTCAGGGGGCGAGGGTAACAAAGCTCAGTCGGCAGGCATGCGGCGGGTTGGTCACGATGGTGTGGCCCAGCCGTGGTGGTGAGGTCCAGAGTTTGGCCTGATGAGGACCTGCCCCCCGCCCGGCCCCCACCCGAGAGAGTCCCCTGCCACAAGGTTTCAGGAACAGGAAGTACCATTTTTATAGCACAGGCACATTCTGCGGTTAACAGCAGTAGGAGGCCACGGAGCTGGCTTCACCGGGCCCTGCCTCCCAAAGGAGGCCTGGAAGGAGACAGTAGGGAAGGGATGCCAGCTGAGATGCTACCCGGTCACCTCCTGTGTGCTGCCAGCCCAGGGAGGGGTATCCAGGGCTTGCAGGGGGTGGGCCTGGGGCTTCCGTGTCCCCAGCAGCCAACAAACGGCCCAGCCCCAGTGGATACACCCAGCCTGCTGGGCCTCTGGGCTTGGGGCAAGCGTCGGCACCTGCCCAGGCAGAGAGGACCCAGGAGGGGGCGGGAGCCCAAGGTCACAGTCCTGGGTTGGGGAAGCTGGCCCGTGGTCCTCTCCTTTCTCCCTCCCGGCTCCAACCCCAGCACTTTGCTGGCCTTGGGTCTGCAGAATCCTGCTCTTAGCTAGCTGCCAAGGAAGGTGTTAGCTGTCAATGCAGGTGTTAGCTGTCAACGAAGGTGTTAGCTGATAACTCAAGTGTTAGCTGATAAGCCGTAACCCTCCCAGGGGGATTCACATTTTGATAGACTCACTCCCGAGGCAGAAAGAACCTCTGCATTCAAAGCAGAGGCTCCAACAGTGGGGTGACAGGCAGGGAGCCCAGTGCTGGGCATGTGACCCTGCCAGTGAGCCCAGCCTGGGGAAAGCACCCAGGAGCGCTCTCCCACCCTCTCCAGGTTTGGGTGAGGCCCCGCGATGGGGGAAGGAAAAGGGGAGCTGCACCCCCCTGGCTGGGGTGGAACCCCTGGGAGAGTGTCTGGGCGGGAGGGTTGGGGGCAGCTGGACTGGAGTAAGCTCCTCGCCTGGGTAGGAGATGGAGCAGAAGATGAGGCGGAGGGGAGGAGGCGGCCGGAGGTTCACCAGGAAGCACATCTGCCTGGAGGGGCTCTCAGCCGGGGCTGCAGCACCCCAGTCCTGGACCTGCCTGCCCCCTGCCTCTGCCCTCGGGGCTCCTGATCCAGGGGCTGGTGGAGCAGGTGAGTCCAGCTGTGGGACCAGACCCCAGCTGAGGGCCGAGGGGCTGCAGCTCCCAGCTCCCTAGGTGGTGAGGCCCCCTCAGAATCCAGGCAGGCCTTGGCTCCAGGGGCTCTGGGTCACTGCCCCACCCTTCCTGCAGCCCTTGAGGACCTTCTTGGGGTGGGTGGTGCTGCTGCAGAAGCTGTCAGAAGACAGGCCTGGACGTGAGCAGTAGCCCTGGGCTCGCGGGGTGAGTGGGGCCCACCTGGTGCGCCAGTGTTTGCCAGGGGCTTCTCTCCCCGCCTGGCCTGTGAGCTGCTGGCGCTGGGACTGCGCACAGGCCAACCGGCGCTCTGGCGTCTGCAGGTGTGAGTGTCCATTCCAGGAGGCCTTCCCTTGGACCCCGAGTGGTGGCTGCGGCGTGGCAGCTTGTGTATTTGAGTCTCAGGCGGCAGTCAAGATTTCCCGCGGAGCTTAAGACCCCTGGCGGGTTTGGGGGTGCAGCAGCTTCCTCATGGCGTGTGGGGCAAGGATCCCCGCACTAGAGGTCTCGGGGCGGAGCCCCTCCTGCAAGCCCCGACCCAACAGGGCCCCGCCCACCCACAGGGACAACAGCCCCTTCCGCACAGCCCCGCCCTCGCCGGCCCCGCCCACTCACAGGGGCGGAATCCCTCCTGCAAACGCGGGCCCCGCCCCGCCCACCTCACCGCCCTCCCCTCTGCCCGCAGGAAGCCAGCTGCTGGCCTGGGTGCTGTGGCTGCAGGCGTGGAGGGTGGCCGCGCCCTGCCCAGGCGCCTGCGTGTGCTACAGCGAACCCAAGGTGACCACCAGCTGCCCGCAGCAGGGTCTGCAGGCTGTGCCCGCCGACATCCCGGCCGCCAGCCAGCGAGTCTTCCTGCACGGCAACCGCATTGCGTACGTGCCCGCCGCCAGCTTCCGCGCCTGCCGCAACCTCACCATCCTGTGGCTGCACTCGAATGCGCTGGCCCACATCGACGCGGCCGCCTTCTCCGGCCTGGCGCTCCTGGAGCAGCTGGACCTCAGCGACAACGCGCAGCTGCGGGCCGTGGACCCCGCCACGTTCCGAGGCCTGGGCCGCCTACACACGCTGCACCTGGACCGCTGCGGCCTGCGGGAGCTGGGCCCCGGCCTGTTCCGCGGCCTGGCCGCCCTGCAGTACCTCTACCTGCAGGACAACGGGCTGCAGGCGCTTCCCGACGACGCCTTCAGCGACCTGGGCAACCTCACGCACCTCTTCCTGCACGGCAACCGCATCCCCAGCGTGCCCGAGCGCGCCTTCCGCGGCCTGCACAGCCTCGACCGCCTTCTGCTCCACCAGAACCGCGTGGCACGCGTGCACCCGCACGCCTTCCGGGACCTCGGCCGCCTCATGACGCTTTACCTGTTTGCCAACAACCTCTCCGCGTTGCCCGCGGAGGCCCTGGCGCCCCTGAGGTCCCTGCAGTACCTGCGGCTCAACGACAACCCCTGGGTGTGCGACTGCCGGGCGCGCCCACTCTGGGCCTGGCTGCAGCAGTTCCGTGGCTCCTCGTCAGAGCTGCCCTGCAGCCTGCCCGCGCGCCTGGCCGGCCGTGACCTCAAGCGCTTGGCCGCCACCGACCTGGAGGGTTGCGCCGTGGCCACACTGCCGGCCCCTCCCATCTGGACCGGTGGGCCTGTCCACGAGGAGCCTCTGGGGCTGCCCAAGTGCTGCCAGCCGGACGCCGTGGACAAGGCCTCAGTGCTGGAGGCCGGGAGGCCCGCCTCGGCCGGCAACGCTCTCAAGGGACGAGTCCCGCCTGGAGACAGCGCACCAGGCAACCGCTCTGGCCCGCGGCACATCAACGACTCGCCCTTCGGGACCCTGCCGGGCTCGGCCGAGCCCCCCCTGACGGCGGTGCAGCCTGAGGGTTCCCAGCCCCCGGACTCCCCCACCACGGGCCCACGAAGGCGGCCGGGTTGTTCCCGCAAGAACCGCACACGCAGCCAGTGCCGTCTGGGCCAGGCGGGCAGTGGGGGCGGTGGGAGCGGCGCAGTGGAGGGCTCAGGCACCCCATCCGGCCTCGCCTGCAGCCTCGTCCCCCTGGCTCTGGCGCCGGTGCTGTGGACGGTGCTCGGGCGCTGTTGACTGGCCCCCTAGCGCAAGGCCTCACTCAGCAGCTGGGTGTGTGTACATACGGGGTCCCCTCCCGCCACCAGCCAGCCGGCCGGCCGCCCTCCCTGGCGGCGTCGCCCACCGTCCACCCGCCTGCCCTCCCCATTCTCCACCCGTCATGTTTACAGGGCACGGCGGGGCGTTTGTTCCAGAACGCCGCCTCCCGCCCGGAACGCAGTATATAGAGATATGCATTTTATTTTACTTGTGTAAAAACATTGGACGATGTGGAATAAAGAGCTCTTTTCGTAAGCTGTGGGCTCTCAGGCTGGGGGTTGCTGTGAGCCAGGGGAGGGGGGTGAGCTGGGAAGTGCCACCCCACCCCCTTCATGGCACCCGGAGGCCCAGGAAGGTGGAGGGCCTGCTGCGGGTGCTGCGGCCTGGGTGGGCAGCAAGACCCCTTTCAGCCCAGCACTTGTGCCAGCAGGGACCTGGAACACTCTGGCCGCCACCCCTCCCAGCCCTGCTGGCCTTAAGGCCGACCCCCGTGTGCCTTGGCCCCCTCCCTCCTGACTGCCCTGACAGCAGTGTCTACAGCGCAGACCATGCCCAGCAAGACAAGGCTGCCTTTGTGGGGCCATCTGCTCTGCGGTTGCATGGAGTCCCTAGCGGTCCCGGCCTCCCAGCACCACTTTGGCTGCCCCCACTAGCTCCCGTGTGGGTTGGGGGGTCCCAGAGGATCCTGCAGGTAGGCTCGGGTGGCCCTGATGGAGCCCTGGGCGGTGAGAGGCCCTGCAGGGACTGTGTGCCACCCTCAACCCTGGGCCTGGTGGCTGACAGCAGAGCCAGAGCCGGGCCTGCGCTCCACACGCCCACACCATTCTGCACACACGTGCATGCACAGGCCGGGCAGGGACCACACGTGTGCACACACATGCACGCGCACGTGTGCTCACATGCAGCACGGGCAAAAATATCAACACACACGTTTTCCCAAAACCTGGGTGTAAGGACTCGAACTAGAGAAGCCATGTGGGCCCCCCACCCTCCCCCGGGGGCAGGGCCTGGGGAGCTGAGGAGGGAGGAACACACATTCTGCTGGGGTAGGGGGGTGGGGGGTGCGAGCGTTGCCGTGGAGCCAGCTGGCTGGCCGTGGGCGCAGCTGGGGCTCCAGAGCGCAGGGGAGGGGCAGCGGACCTGGTGTGCTCAGCCCCCGCTCCCCAACCTAGCCCCTCCGCGCCCCTGGTGGGGGCTCAGACCCCCACCCCTGCCCCGGCCCAGAGCAGAATCGGGCTGCTGTGGGGAGGGGGTCTCTCTCTCTCTCAGGTCCGGCCCCTTCCCCTCCACGGCTGGGTCCTCCCACCACCTTCCTGGTGGCCAGGAAACTGCAGACGCCCATTTGCACAGAGCCTGGAGGCACACCTGAGCTCCTCGCCTTGCACACCTCCTGGGATGGGGTGGACACTGCTTCTCAGTGAGAGGCACCTGTCTGCCCTTGGGGCATTCCTAAGGCTGACTGTGTCTGTTCCCACCAGCTGGCCCTCAGGTGGGGGTTCCTCCCAGCCCCCAGGACAGAGAAACCCAGGCCACAGCAAGCAGGGATACGGGACAGGGCTAGCCAGGCCTCTGAGGGTGAAGCAGGTGGACTGGGGGCGGGGGTGTGGTCTCGCGGACTTTGTTCCCGTTCTGATTTCCCGAAAAAGCCCATCTGGCCGCTGCGAGCACAGTGGAGACTCGTGGGTGGGCACACCGGCCTGGCCAGGCCCAGGTCAGATGGGGCCCAAGAGGATGGGCATGTTTGAGCCGGACCCAGCAGAAGGCAGCAGTGGGCAGGGCTCCCGGTCCTGGTGCTGAGCAGCCTATGCCCGAGGTGGGGGTGCCCGGAGGAGCAGCCCCCGTTGTCAAGGCCTAGGAGACATCTGGGCGGGGGTGTCGCGTGGGCTGTGCAGGCTGAGCTCAGGAGAGGGGCCCGGGCTGGAGGACAATTTGGGAGTTGTGAGTTTGGGTGATATTTACAGCCCAGGAAGCAATGACATCACCAGCTGGCACTGGGCCCAGGGCAGCAGGCTCAGCTCCTACGTGTCCCACCCAGCCCGGACCCCCACCCATCACTGGGTCCCTGGGGGTCAGGCCCACTGGACACTGGGAGCCAGGTAGGGAGCTGATTCAGGCCACGAGAAGAGCACCGAGTGTCCACCGCCCCAGCCTGGCTGCTGGTTTGCCAGGGCGCTCCTGGCCCTCGTCCAAGGATGGCAGGCCAGCCACAGGGCAACGGCGCACGGGTTCCTCATGGCTCACAGCACTTCCCGTCCCCACCCAGAGTGGTCAGGGCAGGGCAACTCCCGGGGCCTGGGCTGGCAGGGTCGGTGGGAGATGAGCAGCCCTCTCGGGTGCTGGGTTCAGGCTGGGCTCCTCCCGGGGATCACTTCTCTGCCGGCCATGAGCCCGGAGCCTGGGAAGGACAGGGTGGCCTGCCTGTGGGCCTCTGGGGGCCAAGGGGCCCCGCGACCGCCCCGCGCTGCCACCAACCTGCAGGGCTGGCCCAGGTCCCCACACGCGAAGCACCCACCCCCATTTGTCTGGTGCCCGGGGCTCCGCACAGAAATTGGAAGAAACATTAGGATAATCCTTGAATTAGTTCTGAAATAATAGAAGCAGCAGAACGTTCAGCAGCTGATGGTGGACCAACGTCCACGGAGACCAAAAACATGTCAGGAGCACGTTTATGGGAAGGAAGCGTTTATTGGCGGGTAAGCTGGGCCCCGGGGCTTCAGGGCAGCTGCCCTCTACAGGCATGGTAACCTGATCCTGCCTTGGCCCCCACAGAGCCTCTCTGCCCCCATGCGCCACCCTGAGGCTACCCTGGAGCCCTGCATGCCTGGTCCAGCCTGTGCTTGTCATGGGGGTCGGGGACAGCAGCATTCCAGATGCAGCCCTCCCCACGTGGCCAAGCTGGAACCCTGGGGGGTATAGTTGCCCAACTACTGTCCACCCAGTGCCCAGACAACAGTGCCATGGGGTCCTCCTCCCAGCACCCTCTGTTCACGTCAACACTCAATTCTGACATTACCCTCTCCTCCAAGAAGCCCTCTGGGATCCCCCCCAGGCTGATCCCTCCCCAGGTGGTCGTGGAGGTCCTGGAAGGCACCCACAGGGCCCAGACCCAAGGGTCCAGAAGGTCCGGACGTGGGGCCTGGGCCAGGGCAGGTCAGCACACCTTGCTGGCCCTTGGTTTCCCTCCTGTCACGAGGAATGAGTAAACCCCCACAGCAGGGTCTCTATAGAGACTCATGGAACCTCTATGAGGGGGGTCCAGGCCGAGCCAGCACCAGAAGGACTCCTGGGCCGCTGAGACAGCTGCAGCCCCCAACAGGGTGGGCAGCCCATTCCGGCCACACCATCCGTGAGCTGTCCCCCCAGCGGACACACCCCCAACCCCACAGGCCTGTCTTCTGTGCCTTCAGAGCTCGCGTTTGGATTCCCGGGCTGTACAGGCCACAGTGGGGCTGCTGGGGCCACAGCCGGAGCACCCACCGAGAGTCCCAGTGGCATCCGGGGCTGGGCAACAGGAAGCAGACAGACGCCCAGCCTGCGGCCCCCGTGGGAGGCCTGGGGTCCTTCATGCTGGTGTTTCCCAGGCTGAGAGCTGGGGGCCAGCAGGGGTGCGACTGGGCTTGAGGCGTCTACCCCCTCGGCTGCCTGGGACGGGCGAGGGGAGGCCAGCTGTGTGGTCTGGCCTGTGGAAGCCCTCCAGGGTGAGCCTGGTGGCACCCCCAGGAGAGGCCTGGGGCCCTGGCCCCTGCTCTGTGGGGAGCACTAATTAAAGCCGCCACTAACAACTCAGGGGGCAGGAGGCTCTGATCTGTCGTCGCGAAGGGCTGTGCAGAGATTTGTGGGCCATAACGGAGCATCCATCTCGGGCAGAGAGGACAGGGAGGCGGACCCTCCCCTCTGACGTGGCCCAGGCTGCAAGGGCGCTCACCGGGGACAGAGGAGCAGTGATGTGAACCACATGGGGTGACGAAGGCTGAGCAGGGGAATCAAGGCCACCCCCCCGGGAGGGTCTGAGGATGAGAGCCAGCGACCACATGGTGCACACAATTATTTGTGAAAAATGGTGGAACAGAGACGAACAGTGGGGTGGATGCAGGGGTGCCAGGGGCTCCCAGGACGCAGTTACTGTGCCGAGTCAGGGGAGTCTCCAGGCCTCGGGAGCTTGGTGCAGGGGGGGGGTCTGCCTCGGGACTGTCGGGGCCTCTGAAAACAAAGGGGGACTTCATGGCTGAGCCCCCTGAGGGGCCCCTCTGCCCCCCAGGAGCAGCTTCAGCCACAGCTGGCCATCTCCAGGCTCTCACCCACCCCCGTTCCTGACTCCTGTCCCTCCCACCCCAGGGCCTCTGTCCTGTCTCCCCTCTGTCGGCACCCCGGGCAGGGCTGAGGGCCCCTTCACACACCCGTCCACCTGCTCGCCATCCACACACACCCTCCACTCTTCCCTAAACAGGCCCTGCCGCCAGGGCCAGGGAGGGGGCCCAAGGTTCTCCTGTCACCAGGACACACATGGCCTTCCAGCCCTGGACCCTCCAGCCCCGGACCCCCAGGCCGGCAGGGGCACAAACCAGCCCCGAGGCCACGTCCTGGGACAAGCCTGACTCAGAGTGACCACCCAGGCCGGGACGGGGGTGTGGCTTTGCCCACCCGCATGCCCACTGCTAGGTCCAGGCTGTTTGGGGGGCCCGGCTGGGGACCCACCTGGTCTGCTGGGGACAGACACCCCCAAGGAGCAAGACGGCCCCCACCCGCTCTCCCCACGCAGGTGAACTGGGTCCAGTGATGTTTGCAGGTCTCCTGCCCATGAGGCGCAGGCTGAAAACCAACCCCAATTAACACCGCCACACAGAGCACCCAGTGCTGCACTCCAGAAATAGGACGTGCGCCCGGGTGAGAACTACGGGAAGTGAGGGGGCGCCTGGCACCTGCCGTCCCCGCAGCGGCGTCTCCGGGAGCTGCTGTGTCCTCGCCGCCTGTGCTGGGCACCCAGGCAGTCAGTGCAGCGTCTGGCTCCCAGCGGTCTCCACCCCATGAGTCCTACGGATGCTCCAAGTCCAGGATCAGAGGCCACCTCCTCCTGGAAGCTGGCCCTGACTGTACCCACCAGCCCCAGAGTCTGAGCCTTCATCTGCCTGCAAACAGAGCCCTAGCCATGTTAGGTGTGGACTCAACCCAACCCTCCATGGCCGGAGGGGAACCTAGCCTCCTGCCTGGGTTGAGCCAGCATGTGGCCTGGGCTGCCTCAAGCCTCCCCTAGAAGGCCTTTCTTGGTCTGGAGAGGGGGCGTGGGAGCAGCCATGATGCCTGAGCAGCACCGCCTTCCTGGGACCACGGGGCAGCCTGAGGTGGAGCAGAGCCCCCAGAATGGACAGTGCCACATGGGGGGCCTCGGCTTCTGCCGGCCACGTGACCTGCCGCCCTCCTGGTCATGGAGGGTCTGTCTCCTGCAGCCTGGCTGGGGCCCGGGCTCACCTGTCACCTGTAGCCCGTGAGGGTGGGGCAGGGTCTCCCTGGGGAGCCCGGTGAGGGGTGCTGGGCAGAGGGAGGTGACTGGGTGCCCCTGGAAGGATGCATCTGGAGGGTCTGCCCATCCCACAGCCTCTGGGGTCTCCAGGCCCCACGACGGGCGGCTGTCTTGCCCGAGCCATCCCCTTTCCCGAGCTAGGCCCACAAGCTAAAGACACTGCGATGAAGCACCCTACTCGCGAAGTCGGCCAAATGGCCCTGATGAGAGGACGGCTCAAGTGGGGGTGCGGGGACCTGAGTACAGGGCGCCAGATCTGCCTCAGCTGTGGCTGAGAGCGCAGGAAGTGGGGGCACCCTGTCGGCCCAGCCCCTGCCGCTCAGAGCCAAGGCCGCGGAATGCTTGAGCAGGGAGGCAGCCAGGGAGGGAGGGGCAGTGACCCCTGCTGCAGGCCCAGAGCCCAAAGAAGGCCCGGCCCTTCCCTGGGCCCCTGTGGGGGGCCTGGGTCGGGGTCTTACTCTGGGGGCCTCACAGACTCCCCTGTCCCAGCCGGGACCCCCCTGACCCCATCCAGGAGCCCCCACCCCAGCCAAGACCTCCCAACCCCAGCCAGGACCCAGCAGCTGTGCTCTGCGTGTGGGCCCTCAGTCCTGAGAACAGCAGCTCGTCCCCCCTTTCAGGTCCCCGCAGAGTGGGGAGGGGAGCTGGCAGGGTGGGTCCAAGTGGTCAGAGAGCTGGCACCTCGTCACAGCCTGAGCTAGGCACACATGGGGTGGCCTGCGGGCAGCGTGGGGGGCTTTGGAGTCAGATGTCCCCTCGGAACAGGCTGCAGGCACGCGGTTGGGGGCGGGCTGCGGACAGGCCCTGCCAGAGCTGTGCCCACAGGCCTCCTGGAACCCTCCCAGCAGATGGCAGTGGCGGGAGGAAGGGCCGGGGCAGGACCCTGCTGAGGCCACTGCCTCCCCAGAGTGTCCCCATCACAGCACAGCCATGCCCTCCACGGTCCTGCCCCTGGCACCAGGGAGGGCATGGGCCAGGCGGGACGCTGTGGCCAGTTGTTCATTAACCAGGAGACTCGCCAGTGATGGCTGTTTGTGGCTGGCTGTCAAGTGCGCCACCCAGAGGGAGCTGAGCGAGGACACCACACCCAGGAGAGCCTTGAGCCCACCAGTGCTTTCCCGGTGACACTACATGGGCAGCGGGGGTCCCTGGGCCCAGAAGGCCCTGGTGCTCCTGTGTCCCGGTCAGGGGCACTGTGCCCAGCACCCACCCCCTGTGCCCCCGGCTGGAGGCTGGGCCCCGAGACGGCGCTCCGGCTGGGCAGGCAGGGCTGCATGTGGGCTCCCGGGGGAAAGCTCCCACACCCCGGCCCCCAGCATAGTCACCACGTGTGTGCTGTCCACCCGCTGTCCGGAGCCCCGAGGGCACCCCCGCCCTGCCCCACTCTCCCCTCTATTTGGGCCTTCTCCCTGACACGTCCACACAGGCGCCTCGGTGCCCACTTTGTTGACGTCGGCACGATCTTTGCTCGCTGGAGCCTGGCACCGCAGAGAGGCCTGTGCAGCCTGAATAGGTCCTGGTCCCTGGGCACCGGAGGAGCACAGGCCCCAGGGCGGGGGGCAGCCTGGGGCTGGGGGAGCTGCCCCGACCTCCCCTGCTCAGGCCGGTGGGCTGAGCTGGAGTGGACGGTTATCATCGCAAGGCGGCAGGACACGAGAGCCCGGTGCTCCGTCCAGTGCTGAGCACAGCGGCAGGGAGGTGGCTGGGGTGGGGAGGGGCCGGCAGGCTGCGGACCCAGGGGCCGCCCCGCCAGACCAGGCCTCGTTTTTCCCTTCTGTGAAACGGGGTGATAGGGAGACCTCCTCGGGGAGTCCCCAAAGGGCCCCCGGCCTGGGTTCCTCCGCTCAGCAGTGGATGCTCTCCAGGGACCTCACGACGCGGGCCCGGTCTGTGAGGAGCCCCTCGACGTGCACGCGGACTCTCCCGCATGCACAGCGTGCACGGCACCTGCACGTCACCCGCCCGCCCCCCGCCCGCCAGCGCTCCACCTTCTTGCACGGTGGCTCCTCTCTTCCATCCTAAGGCCCCATCTGTCGCCCAGCCGCCCTTGGCCGCCCCTGGCAGATGGGCTGCCCGGGCCTGACCATGCGACCCTGGGCACAGCCCCTCAATCCACTGGATGCCATGGGCTCTGGACCTTCACTTGTGCTCAGCCCTGGGCCGTGGTGACAGTCGGGGGGCCCCCTCGTAGTCTAACCCCCGTTTGCCTGGCGTTAACACACTACAAGCTGCTGCGGAACCCCAGGGAGATCCCTGCCCCCAAGGGCAGGTGCTGCAGTGACCGTGGGGCCTGGGCTGGAAAGCCCACCAGCCTCCAGCGTCCACAGCTGGAGCCTCCCGAGGTCTTGGGGCTTCTCTGGAGATGGGCCCAGAGCAGGTGTGGGGGGAGCAGCCCCAGGGCAGCAGGAGACCCCGAGTGTGTGCGCAGGGTCCTGTTCTCAGTGCCCCATGGTCCGCCACGGCCACGCTCCAAACTCACCCAGTGAGCCTGCCCTGTGTCCATACAGCTGAGGGAGGCAGGTACAGGTCTGTGGAGCTGAGAGAGCTTTTGTGTGGCCCACGTGGGCTCCAGGCCTTGCATCCCCACTGCACGTCCTCTGAGCACAAGCTCCCCCCTCATCTGGCCTGTGCTCACAACCCATGGCCTCCAGGGGCCTCCCCACCTCCCGAGGACAGGGTCCAGAGGCCTCGGCTTACGGGACGTGGACCCGGGGGCTCTGAGACGCCTCAGGGTCACGGGCCCAGCCTCCGTCTGTCCTGAGCCTCGGGCCCCACAGGGCCCGTCCTCACACAAGGAGCCGCAGGGACGCTGGATCCGCAAAACGGCCACCCCAGGGAGTCGCTCAGACACGCTGACTGTAAACAGCTGTTAGTTTCTTGGAGAGCAAAATAAATTGTTTTAACAGCAGAGCCGTTATTCTTCTCTGTGCAGCCTGGGGCTAAGGGCCCTGGGAATTCCACACCCTGCTCCAGCTCGCACCCTGGTCCCACCCCTGACAGCAAGGCAGCTCAGCCAGCCCGGATTCTGAGTGAGCCCGTCCGGCCTGGGCTGCTTCCTGAGACCCTCCAGGGCCCGAGCCCAGCCTGGAGCCCGATTCCCCACCTGCTGTAGGGACATGGTCACTGCCGGGAGCGCCCCCTCCTCCCCTCCACCTGCACCCCACACCTGCACCCCACCCACCACCGCGGTGCTGGGGCCTCTGAGCAGGCCCTGCCGTGGGGACCACACCACGAGGCCCACGCGCCAGAACACTGTGGGCTGGGGTCGCGCCGGGGCCGTGACTGCCCCGGGGCTCTGGGCAGGCGAGCAGCTGCCGGGGGCTAGTGATCACTGCTACAGCCTTGACACCCGCCCGTGGCTCCTGCGGTCCCCGCTCAAGGTTCACAGCCAGTTCTGTGTGTGTGTCAGTGAACACGCCGCATGAGAGGCACGCCTGTGTGCCCGTGAGGTCACGGGGTTGGCCCGCCTAGGAGGGAACCCGGCCTCGGTCTTGAGCGGAGTTCCCCTTCCCCCCAGACCCTGCGCAGCACCCTGGCCTTCAGGCACTCGGAGCGCTCCTCCAGGGCCCGGCTGTGAAATGCCGGCCAGCCAGTGACCCCTCTCCAGGCCGGCCGCCAACACACAGTCCCCCACGGGAGGCTTGTGCCCTCGTCACCCCACTCAGGAAAGGGCCCTGGGGTGGTGCCCTGGGCTGGGCAGAGGGTGCTGGCTGGGGATGGGTCTGTGCAGGGTGAGGCCATCTCAGAGCCACGGACAGAACAGCAACTCAGCCCACCCGCCTGCCCTCTGCGACCGAAAAACATCGTGGGGCCGGCCATGCACTGAGTGCCTGCTCGCAGCGCAGCGGCCTCAGTGAAGACAGGAAATCCATACTGGGCTGAGTGATGCTTCCAGCGAGGTCAGACCTGCTGTGGGGACAGGGAGGCGGAAGGAGGGCAGGCCAGGCTGCCCACCCTCACTGCTCACAGGCTGGGCCCGCACCTTCATGCCTCCTGAGGCTGACCTGGGCCGTCCCAGGGCCAGACCCCACCAGGCTTCACTGGCCCTTGGGGAATCCTGAGGTCAGGCTCTCGCAAGTGGAAGCAGGTCACAGGCACCATGCCACGCCGCCCCAGGACAGGGGCACTGGGATGGGGTCTGGCAGCCTCCTTTCCCCCGCCCTGCCCCAGCCCACTCCAGCATGGCAGAGCTTCAAAGGCCACTGCTGGGTGTCCCCCACTGCTGCCTGCCCGAGGGCACAGCTCATCCCCAGAGCCAGCTGTCACTGTGGATACCACCTGTACCACCCGAGGCTGTCAGTGCCGCTCAAAGTGCTTCTCTGGCCCCCGCACCCTTTGGCCTGGAGGGTTGGCCAGCAGGATTGGCATCCTGTGCCCCCCAGGGGACCCACCTGCCAGGTGTGAGGTCAGGCTGCATAGTGTTGGGGCTCAGTGGTGTTTGTGAATAAATTGAATGAGTGAGTGAATGAGTGAATGAATGAATGAGTGAGTGAATGAATGAATGAGTGAATGAATGAATGTGTGAGTGAGTGAATGAATGCATGAGTGAGTGAATGAATGAATGAGTGAGTGAATGAATGAACGAGTGAATGAATGAATGTGTGAGTGAGTGAATGAATGCATGAGTGAGTGAATGAACAAACGAATGAATGAGTGAATGAATGCATGAGTGAGTGAATGAACGAACGAATGAGTGAGTGAATGAATGAACGAATGAGTGAGTGAATGAATGCATGAGTGAGTGAATGAATGAATGAGTGAATGAATGCATGAGTGAGTGAGTGAATGAGTGAACAGGATAAAAGGACAAATTCCTGGGGGTCCTCCAGCCCCAGGTGGTGGCCAGAACTTGCGCTCCAGGCCCCATGCCTGGGGGCCCCGTGGAGGGCTCTGGGTTCAGCTCTGTTTGGGGCTCCTGTGGTGCCTGCTGCCCGCTGCAGGGTGTCCGGGGCCTCCTGGGTCCACCCACTGCCCTGGGGGGCAGGATGTGTGGTGCGGCCTCTGCAGGGCAAAATCATGCTAGCCAAGCATTCCCATCAGTACCTTTCCTGCCCAAGAGTCCAGCCCTTCTGACACAGTGGCAGTGGGCAGTTCTGGCCAATGGCCTGCGGACAGAGTGGCTGGGCACGTGGGGCTGGGCCCCAGGCCAGGGACTCCCTCTCACCCTCGGCCAGGGTCCAGCAAGGTCCCGCTGGCGGCTGCCCATTGGCCTGGGTGGGCAGATGACGCTGACCTGGGTCCCCCAGTAGCAGCGGGTTCACGTGAGCAGGAGCCCTCTGCTGCTGCTTTACAGTTGGGGCTGTTTGTTACGCCAGCAGCTGGTGGCCACCTGACTGATACAGGGTCAAGCCCTGGACACAGAAATGGGAGACGAGCAGGGTCTGAGGCTGCCCTGGGAGGCGCAGACATAACGCCCCCTCCTGAGCGAAAGTCTGCAGGCTTGAAGCCCACAAGGCGGAATCTGACGGGCCGGCCAGCAGCATGGGCGTGTAGCTGCAGCCTCTGGGCCTTGCCGGGCAGGGACGGGCCTTGGGCCCGTCAGTGAGGTCGGCCTCTCCCTCAAGAGCCAAGGCCCCGTGGTCCGGCCTGGCTGGCGCAGTGGGCCGTGCACCCAGCTGTCCTGGGGCCTGAGTCATCCGGCCTCCATCCCCCTTCCCTCCCGCCCCAGGTCAGGCCCCACCCCACTCCCCTGGGCAGGCTGTGGAGGGGTGGGGGTCCTGGTGACCAGCACCCGCTGGTCACTCCTCCAGGCCAGGCCGTCCCTCTTATCCCCTGCAGGGTCCTGAGCGTTCGAGCAGCCTGCCTGGCACACAGCAGGTGCTCCCCTAGCAGCCTTGAGGGGGTACCTGGTCCCCCATTTTACATAAGGGGACACCGAGGCTCAGGCTCCCTGCCCCAGGCCTCGGGCCAAGCTTATCAGGGAGCCCCAAGACCCCATGGAGGGCATGTCTCCTGCAAACGCATGTTTTCATTAGCAAGAAATGAATAATTAATACCACGGCGCCTTTGAAACTGTTTTGGTTTTTGTTTTAAATCTTTTTTCTTCTATGTATAGAAACAACACTTCCGTTAGACACCAAATTTACTCTTTCATAAGCACTATTTAATAGTTACTTATTCCACCCTCGGCTCCCTGGGGTGGCCTGACAGAAGCCGGTCAGCCCCCACCAGTTGCCCAGCCTCCTGAGCACACAGTAGGGCGGAGTGCAGAGGGCATGGGCAAGGGTGCACTCTTCCCGGAGTGCGCCCCCCACCCCGGGTCCTCTCTTGTCGCCCCCGCAGGCCTGGGCTGGGGCGATGGGCGGGTGGAGCCCAGGGCCAGGTGGCCTTGCGGAGTTCCAGGTGCAAGCAGGGTGCCCCTGGCAGAATAGTGCGTGGAGGGTGGGCCCAGCAAGCCTTGAGAATGTGCGCCCCCCGCCTCCCTCCGCCGCTGTGAAGCTGCCCTCCTCACACACTGAGCTCGCGACAGAGCTGGCGGCCTGGACCATCAGCTCAGTGAGCGGAGAGTCAGCGGGCGATGATTTCTGGGCTCTGGGAGTCCGTCTTCAAACGCTGTTATGAGACAATGATTTCTTCAACTACAAGCCAGGGAGCGTGCAATCAATAGAACGGCCTCCGAAAGTGCCCCCCCAACCTGAGGCTCCACTGGCCCAGGGCACGATTCCCCGTGTGCCCACAGAGGGGTCAGGGGTGGACGTCACGACCCCCACACCTCCATCCCGCCGCCTGTGGCTAGAGCGTAATGCTGAACAAAAGAATTAGGGTGTAGACATTTTTCTTCTTGCAAAACGTGGTCATTAATTTTTTAGAGCATGCGATATTGTCCTCAAGAAAACACGTGAAAAATGAGTCGTCTGCTCCTAATAAATATTTTCTAGATTAAGTATCTGTAACCCTATCAATTATTTATCTCCATATATGGAGAATACATAATTTGTAATAAAACGCAGAAAGGATTTAATTTTTCTGCACAATATATGAAATTGAGTTTTTGACTAATACACAAATAAATTGACTCTAATCCCTCCCTGTCACAGTGTATAGTATTGTTTTAGGTATAAATCTCTTAACTTTATACATGTTTTCAAAAAATTAATCTCCAATATTTAAGGACCGGCATAAATCTCCATAATGGGGCATTTCAGCAGATTCCCATTTGTAAAGCCTGTCGTTTCCCACGCCCCGCGGTCATCACCAGCACACGCTAAAGTCACACCAGGGCTCCCCAAACACTCGCAAAAGCTCGCCATCTACAGAACACTTGCCGAGCTGGCTGTAGGAGGTGCAGGCCAGCCCCGCGCTGCCGGCCAAGGGCTCAGTGAGAGTCCAGGCACCCGGTCCGGTCCCTGACGGGCAAACGGGAGGCGGGGCCACCCCTGCAGGCCCTGCACACGTGAGCAGGTGGCAGACGAAGAAGCAGGACTAACGCCTGTGGCCCCGAGGAGACATGGGCCCCAGAGAGCCCACGGCGGTCGGCGGCGGGGGAGGGGGCGTTCCTGGTCACTCCACAGTGTCAGGGTGCAGGGGGCCACCTGACCCCCACCGGGCTGGAGTGGGGATACAGACTGGGCCGAGGAGCAGAACACACCCCCGCGTCGGACGCTTCCGTGGGGTTTCTCACCCTGAAGCACAGTTGGATCCACCCAGTCGGGGGGTACAAGCCCTACAGTACTGTGGCCTGGGGTCTGGCATGGGGACCCGCCCGTCAGGAAGGTTCACCAAGAAGGGGCATGGCACCAGGGGCCCGGGCACTCAGTCCTGGGGCCACCTGGAGCCCGGCCGTTCTGGAAGACGTCCCCAGGCCTGGGGGTTCGCAGCAGAGCCTGGGCTCCCGGCCCGCGGGATTCAGCATGGCAGTCTTGTTGGCCCCGGGAATGGGCTGCGGGGCTGCGGGCCCCCAGGGCTCAGGCTCCATTCAGGCGCCGTCCACAGCCTGCTCCGCGGGAGGTCGCAGGAACCCCTTCCTCACAAGTGCCCAATCCTTGCAGAACCAGAGAGGCCGTTGCGTGTTTGAAAACTGAGACTCAAGCCCTCGAAATCAAGAGCAGGACATCCGCCCACCCGTTGCTGCAGGGCACAGAAAGCCCAGGTGTCAGGAGGCAAAAGGCATGCAGCAGACACAGGCCAGACGCAGACGGAACGAGGCAGCGCGGCTCCAGTCACAAGAGGCCCCTGGGGCCATCAGAGTCACAGAAGCAGGACGCGGGCTTCCAGGCTGCAGCGGGACAGCATATGTAACGGGCACAGGGTTTAGAGGTGACTGTTGATGGCCGCAGGACGGCCTGAGCATCAGCGCTGCTGAGCCGCGCACCTGGAAATGGTTCAAATGGCAAGCTTTGTTACATCTTACCACGTTAAGGGGCTCCCCTGGTGGCTCAGACAGTAAAGAATCTGCCTGCAGTGCAGGAGACCCAGGTTCGATCCCTGGGTGGAAAAGATCCCCAGGAGGAGAGTAGAACTATCCACCCCAAAGTTCTCCCCTGGAGAATTCCATGGACAGGAGAGCCTGGCGGGCTGCAGTCCACAGGGTCTCAAAGAGTCAGACATGACTGAGTGACTAAAACACTTTACCATGTTGAAGATAAAAGGGCCGTCTTTCCTCCAGAAACCACCCCTCACCTTGTAAGTCTGTGTGCCGTCAACGCGTTTAAATTTCATAAAAATAGTCCGGGCCTCCATTCTAGGTTGAGGTGCAGGGTCATCTGCTGAGAGGATGTCCCAGTTACATAACCTCTGTCTCCGCATGCAGGTCATCGCGGCCGCAGGACAGAGGCCCAGGTTGGCCGGCGCTGGCTCCCCCTCAGCTGCTGGAAGGCAGGCGCCCCTGTGGGGAAGGGCCCTACGCGTTCCTGTCAGGGAGGGGTCGTACCAGGATCTTGGCAGGTGGGGGGTGGAGGTCAGCAGCCCCTGACCCAGGGCTCCCCACACCTTCTATTTTCTGTGTTCTGATGCTTTGTCACGCTCCTCACTGACCCTGGAGCGACCGCCCCCCCACCCCAAGCTAGCCAGCTCCCAACATTTCATCCACAGCCAGCCAATCCAGAGCCCCACCCCGGGGTTCCCACACTGCAAGCCACGTCCCCTCTCCCTGGTCACCTAGGGGAGGGGCCAGACAAGCAGGGACACCCCAGCACCCCGAGGCCACTCTCCCAGCCTCCCTGTCCTTCCAGCAGGATCCTGCTGCAGTTTCCCTGCACGGCCCCCTCCTCTCGGGATCTGGGAGGAACAGCCCTCTTCCCGGCGATGGTGGTCTCCTGACTGGCCAGCTTTGCCGTTGCTGTTGTTCAGTCACTTGGTCATGTCTGACCCCCGTGGACTGCAGCACGCCAGGCCTCTCTGTCCTTCACCATCTCCGGAGTTTGCTCAGACTAATGTCCATTGAGTCAGTGAGTAATAATACCTGAGTAATATTAGTAACAAGACCTACATTTAAAACAGGCAACCTCCCGAGATGTGTCAGGGCTGTGGAGGGGGTGTCATCTGCAGGTGAGCAAGGGTGCAGAGACCCCATCCCTCTGGGCCAGCCCCCCCTCAGGTGGGGCCCCCCAGGGACCACTGGCTCCCCAGGATGGCACGTACAGTGGACACGGGGCCCTGGGCCCTGGGGGTGTAAGGACAGCCCTGGGCACTGGGGGGCATGGGGCCTGGGCACTGGGGGGCACGGGGCCTGGGCACTGGGGGTTGGGTTGGATCAGGTGGATGCATTCCCCTCACCTCAGTCCGCCGGGTGGGAGCGTGTTGAACAGCAGGGGGCTCTGCCCAAAGCACTGGGGCTGAGATTAGGAAGTGGGCGACCCCCAGAGCCTGGGGTCCAGGACGGGCAGGTTGGATCAGACCTAGGACGGAGGAGATGCTGGGGACAGGCTCCTCCTGCACGTGCACCTTGCCTGGCCCGGGGACCACTGGGAGCTGGGCTTTCTGCGGTCAGTCCCTGCTGGGGGGAGGAGTGGGGGAGGGCGGGGAGGGCACCCCCGCAGCACAGCGGGCACAGCTCAGGGAGGCCACCAGGAGGCCGGGCTGCCGGCTGGACCTCGGGGGCCTGGGTGTGTCCTCGGGCCTGGTGGTCTCTCACCTCCAGGGCGGCCCTTGAGTCTGTCCAGTGGTGCTCAGACCTCAGGGCCCTGGCTTCGCTGGACCCAGGCCAGGTCCATTCCAGATGCGGCCACTCCCGGGCTCGGGATCCACTGCCAGGCCTGAGGCGCCTCCGAGACTCCTGCATCCGGGGGTGGGGCCCAGCTGGGCAGGGGGACAGAGGCTGGGCCAGGCCCAGGCTTGAGGCGATGGGAGCGGGCAGACTCAGCTGGGCCCCTGGAGGCTGTCATGCTACGGACCGGTCACTTGGGGAAGGACAGGCACATCCAGCATGTGAGAGTGAGGTCCCTCCTCGGAGGACAGCAGCCTTGCCCACCAGGGAAGCAGGTCCCCAATTCTTAGATGGGCGTCTGGCCTGCCAGGCATGGAGACGCAGGACAGGCAGCGGCTGGAACCCTGCAGAGGACGGAGACGCCGCCCCGTCCAGGGAGGGAAACTGAGGTTCCAGGGACGCAGGTCTTGACAGAGGAGCCAGGACCTGCTGTAGAGCCTCAGAGGGGACCCAGCTCTCAGAGCAGGCTCCCTCCTCAGGGAGACGAAGGGGGCTATGAGGGAACCCAGAAATGGCACACATCACCCCGGCAGGGTCCCAATGAGCAGGGGGCAGGGGGCTGCTGAGGCCAGGGAACTGAGAGCCCCAGAAGGCCCAGTTGTATCAGAGGTGGGGTTGGCGCCCAGCTCCCCCCAGGCTCAGATCCATGCCACTCAGGACAGCCAGGTGCCTCGGGTCACTGCAAGGCCTGCAAGAAGGTGGGCATTGCAGAGTCCAGGCTAGACACACCTCCCCGTGCTAGGCCACCCGCCCCAAGCCTCAAGCTACCCCATCCTCATTGTGTGGAGCCCGGGGACGCATCCAGATGGCAGCCACAGGCGGGGTGCAGCACAGCCCAGCATCCGCCCTGTGTGCCGGGGCCCAGCCTCCCCCACAGCCGCCTTGGCTGGGCTCCCAACCTGTGCCCGCCAGTGCTGGAGGGACCCTGGGGTTGCAGGGTCAGCAGTGCCCCGGATAGCCGCCTGATGAACCCAGCAGCACCCTGCGTGCCCAGGGCACACAGCTCTGGGGAGGGTTAGGCTGAGTCGCCCTCCACTTCCTGAGACGTGTCATCACCTGACTTGGGAATCGTGAAGAGCTCTGCTTCCAGCCCTCTTGCGTCCTGGGAGACCAGCCCCAATCAAGGTTGGAAGGTGACGAGGGCCGGCCCGTGTCTCCCCACCCGGAGATGCGGCCAGAGGCTGCAGGCAACATCTGGCAACAAGATAGAGTCTGGGAGTGGCAATGGCAGGGTGGCTGCAACCCGAGGACGGGGTGCAGCGGCCTGAGCCAGGCCAGGCCAGGCCCATGCGGGGCCAGGGGTCCAGCCCAGCTCCCAGCCCAGCCATCAGGCACCCACCAGATGCCCGTCCTGCAAGCAGAGCCCTGCCCCGTGTCCCCCCGCCCCATCCGCCCACCTCTGCCGTCAGTCACTCTGTGCCCCCCCAGGCTGGAGCCAGTTTCCTGAGTGACAGCAATTAGGGCCGAGGCTGGCAGAGCGGCCCGTGGCTCCCCCAGCCTCTGACGCGGGCGGCAGCAGCTCCCCTGGGGGCCGCGCTTGGATCTGCTGTAAAAATGGAAACATTCCCTATGTGAGACACAAGCTGGCGGGCGAGGAGCCTCCACTGCAAAATCTCGCACCGAGAAGGGCGGTGGTGGCCAGGGGTGCGCCAGGCAGGAAGGCAGCCTGGGGAGCCAAGAGCCCCTGGAAGGGGGCTGGTGCAGGGGTGAGGCTGAGCCCCCCCCAGCCAGACAGCCCCGCCTCGAGCGGCCATTTCCCCAAAACAGCAGTGGAGCCAGCGCCGGGCTTGCCACATCTGCCTGGAGCTGCTGGAATAGTTGCGATGGAGATGGGTGTGCTGGCATGGAGGGGCGGGGGGCATCCAAGCCGGCAGGGGGTGCTCCCCACCCCCCCAGCCCCAGAGGCGTGGCGTCCCCAGTCCAGTCCTGCTTCCCAGCGGGGACAGAGCTCAGCCATGGCGTCGAGGGCCCAGGGTGGGCTGGAAGCTGGCCAGGTTGTCCACGAGCCAGGGGACTCAGAGGAAATCCACACAAGCCAAGCACACGGGACCTGGGCCTGCGCCCCCGGCCATGGTCAGGCTGGCCCGGGGCGCCCTGGGGCCCCCACCTGGTAGCACAGCCCTGGGGTGGAGTCACCCCTCTCCCGGCCAAGGTCCTCCATGTCTCCCCTCGAGCTCAGCCCCTGGCTAGCGGCTCTGAGCTCCCTGATGGCTGAGTCGGTGCCAGTGAGCTCCCGCTGGCTGGTGGAGCCGTGTTTTGTGTGTGAAACTACCCTCAGCGGGCTGTTCCCACCCCCTCCAGGTCCGCAGCTCAGCCCAGTGCCCGCTTGCTCTGCAGATGATGGGCTGCAGGCCCTGGGCGGTGTCCCTGGGGGGCCGGCTGTGGAGGGCCTCCGTCTGCCTGCCCTGGGGTGTGGGCAGGGGCTCACGGCAGGCACTTTCCACATGAGGCACCGGTTTTCACGAGACCCAGTGGAGGGGAGGGCTGTGTCCCCCGCACCCTGAGGCCCATGCCCAGCTCCAGGCTGGTGAGGGCTGCCCGTCTGAAGGCCCCTGGCCTCTGGGCACATCACCACCCAGGGCTGGGAGTCGGGCATTCCGGCCTCAAGACAGACCAGGGGCTCAGCCGCCCATCCCGTGGGCTCAGAGGTCAGGAGGAGGCCGCAGACAGGACAGGGCCCGTCCCCCTCAGATCTCGGCCCCGAGACCCCCAAGGCCTGGAGACACCTGATCCGCGGGTGACTGGGGCTGGGAGGAGATGGGCAGAGGTCATGACCTACCCACAGGACCCAGTGCTGGGGGCAGAGAGAGGGGCGGGAGCTGTCCACAGAGCCCCTGCTTTGTGGGGCAGCAGGCCCCACACCAGCAGTCTGAGGACCAGGTGGGCCCTGCGCAGGGGTCCCCGTCAGGGCTCTGAAGGCCTCTGTGCCTTTCCAGCTGGTCTGATGAAACCCTGAGGGTGAGGGCACCTGGGAGTCCCTCGGGGCTGGACACTGTGACGGAGTGATGGACCTGGCGGGCCTCCCCTCGGGCAGGGGCCTCCAGCCCCTCCAGGCTCCAGGCAGGGCACCAGGCCGGGGGCAGCAGGGAGGCTGGGGGCCATGCTGGGCTTGGCTGTCTCTGGCAGGGCCCTCAGGGCAGCTGTGCCCGCAGAGGACACTTGGGAACCTGAACTTCAAGGGCCCGTCCAGAAGCGTGCAGCGGTGTCTGCTCGGGCCGGGGCTCGTTCCATACCCTCCCCTGGTCGCAGACAGTCGGCCGGTCACCTGAGGGCAGCCCCTGTCCAGGCCTGCGCTTCCGACCTCCTCTCACCCCCAAGCCCTCGGTGCCAAGCAAACAGGTTTGTTGATTTGCACTGGGTCTGATCTGAGCCTGGGGCCCCCACAGCCGCCCACCTGCACATGCGTCCATCTGTCCGTCTGTCCTGGACGCCAGCTCAGGTAGGCAGTGGGCTGTTGCCCTGGTGCCCCATCCCAGAGGGCCTGGCCTCAGGGTGCCCACTGCCCTCCCTGCGGCCCATGGGGCCCGTGGGGAACGTTGGGGGCCACGGTCCTGTGGGTCCCCCTGAGGACAGCAGGGAGGGGCTACCAGAGACCACTAGGTGGGTTGATGTTGTCTCACCCAGGGGTGTCAGCAGCCTGGATGTTAAGCGGGGGTCAGAGGGCTTCTGTGCTTCATCGCTCCCCTACGTTTGCTCTGCTGGTCGGCTTGCCAAACGTGGGGGAACCACACCCGGGCACTCCCCACGGGCACCCGTCACCAGGCGTCACCCCAGCCAGCTGAGTGACTGCAGCAGGGCTTTACTTGGGGGGCAGTGCTGGAGGGGTGTCTGTGATGAGTTCAGGCCTCAGAGGCCCCAAGGTCAATGCTGCTGACACCACCCAGCAGCCCCCCAGGCCACGGGGCCCTGGAGCACCTGCCCTCCGGACGGCCCCTGCCAGGCCTCCTGGGCCCCTCACGGCCTCCTGAGCTCAGCCCAGTGAGGTCACACCCGGCCCTGGCGCATCCGCCCGTCCTAAGCCCGTCAGTGAGGTTGGGCACAGTGGTGACGACACCCTGGCCACTCAGGGGCTGTCCTGAGCCCCAGCCTGGGCGCTGTGCCACCCAGGGCCACCTGAAAGGGCCCACAGGGCCACAGCACATGCTCAGGCCCAGAGACAGGTGCGAGGAGGGGGGCTGGCCTGAGGGGATCCATGCCGGGCCCTTGCCGCAGAGGGCAGCAGGAGGGAGCCATGGGCTCCGTGGAGAAGAGGACGTGGGTCCTGAGCCAGCCAAGGGCACAGGCTGGGGCCCCATACACCCGGCCCAGACTGTCAGCGCCGCTGCTGTGCGCCCGCGAGGACCGCCACCCCCTGCTGCAGGGCCAGTCAAACGCGTGAGTCAGTGAGTGAGCGGACGCAGAGTCCCCCACCACATGCACCTGTCACATAAGCACAGCCACAGCTCGGGGCTGGGACGGCCCGGTGTCCTCGCCCAGCCAGAGGAGGGGGGTGTCACACGGCCACAGGGCTGGAGCCAGCCTCTCGGTCCCCGGGGCCGTCCGGCCCAGGAGATGATCAGCTGATGGAGAGCAGCATTTAAGTGCCCAAGGGAAAAAATCAATTCTCCCGGTTCCACTTTAATCCATCAGTTCCATTGCTGATGAATTTCCTGGTGCCCAGCAGACACAGGGGGCCGGGCCGTGCTGGCCTCAGCCGCCCCCTCACACGGGGGTCCAGGCTCACAGCCGCCCTCCAGTACGGACCCTTCCCGCTGCCCACCCGAGCCTCAGCTGGGAGGGTGGGGGCCTGAGAAGCTGGAGGGTGCCCCTCCCTGACACCCTCCCCTCCGGCCCAGGCCTGGACACCACACAGAGCATCCAGGTCCTGGACAAAAAGCCGGGCCCACCCTGCCCGGCCTGAGCCCCTGTCTCGCCAGGCATGGCTGTGGGGCTGCAACTGGGGTGAGAGTCAGACCCCAGCTCCAGCCCACCCGCCCGGCCACAGGCCCCTCACCGTGACCCGGCAACACTGCGACCTCAACGGGGCCTGGATTAAGCGTGTTGATTCAGCCGTCGCACCCGGCGCCGCAGAGGAAGCTGGCACCGGGGCCAGGGGATTAGACAGCAGTCAATATTTGCGGAGTCGAATTGAATCTGTCACCCGCGGGCTGTGTGTGTTCTGGTTGGTTTTGCGGTTTCTGCTGCAGGCGGATAGCCCAGCGAGGAAGCTCTTGAGGGGCCCACTTGGAGCCTAACCCGGACGAGGGCAGCTGGGCTGGGCTGGGGGAGGGGAGCATACCCAGGGTGGGGTGTCAGGCTGAGGGGCCCACCCCGTCCACCCTGTGTCCTGCTGGCCCTTCAGGCGAGGGGTGTGTGGTCTCCCAGCAGGGAAGGGACTCCGGAAGACCCAGGCTGGCCTCCTCCCGGGCGGTACGCTGGCCAGTGCTGCCTACCTCCAGTCCCCAAAACCCAAACGGGATTAGCTGTGTTTGGACAGCAGCAAAGCCGCTTACGTCTGAGCCAAGAAGGCGCCAGGCTGTGTGAAGGGGATCTGACAGCACGCGGCACGAAAACGGTGCTAAGCGGCAACTTCGTCGAGGGCACAGTCTGCCTGGCTCAGCTTGGCCCCGGGGACCCGGGGAGCAGACGCCATCTGTCCGGGCTGCCAGTGCCCAAGGCCACGTGTGGGGCTGGGACGCCCGGGAGAGGGCGAGGTGGCTGGGGTGAGGTCCCCTACGGCGCCCAGGACCCCGCATGTGGGGGCGGGACGCGTGCTTTCTTATCACGTCCCTCCAGCATCTGGGGAGGCGGAGGCCCTGAGCGCAGGCCTGGGCCTAGAGGGGACACTGGCGGGGCAGGGGGAGCACAGCCCGTGGGCAAGGCCGACCCTGCAGCAGCACCTGGCAGGCCCGTTCACCTCACCCTCCGGGCCCCTGCCCCAGGTGCCACAGGAAGTAGCCCACCGTGAAACCCTCCAGACACGTGGTCCCCAACAGCCCGCGCAGCAGGAAGGAGGGCTGGGCACACAAGGACCTCAGTGCGGCCTGGGCTCCTAGAGGCCCCCATCCCCACCCCCTGGCTGCTTGGGGGTGCTCCGCCCTTAGGCAGGGGAGTGGCCCCCAGGCTGCAGGAGATGGTGGGGGAGGGGGCAGGAGAGCATGCGGATGAGGGCAGGGGTGCCCAGGGGGGTCTCCTCGGGGGAGGCGGAGGCCAAGACTGCCACCAAGGAGAGCTGGGGGCCCCACAACCTGTCCCCACGACTCATGCGGCCAAGAGACGAGCCCAGGGCAGGCAGAGACCACGTCCAGGCCCAGTGGTCAGGGTGGGGGTTACCAGGCTGCCAGAGCTGCGAGGTTGTTGGGTGGTGGACGGGCGCCAGACAGAAGGGGCAACCGGCTCGGGAGCTCTGAACTCTGCCCCAGGGCCCCGAGCCCGGTCCCAGCCCTCTGGCTGGCCTCCCCGCTCTCCATGGTAGGCGCACGACCACTCGCTCCCGCCCGGCCGGCCTCCCTTCAGATCCCACGGAGCCAGGCCGTCAATTATTCAGCTCCTGCCTCCCGGCCTCTCTCTGCCGGTGCCTCATAAAGTCAGAAAGATAAATCTCCCCTCCGCTGCTGGGGAGGCTGGCAAGGCCCAGGGCCCGCGGAGCACCCTGGCCGCCCGCTGGGCCCTCCGCTGTTAGACCCATCCTTCAGGGCGGGAAGCTCCAGGGCTGAGGGGGCGCTGAGGAGGGGGGTTCCCGCGGTCAGGACTGCGCCCGCCTCCCGAGAGGGTGACTTCTCCGAGGATCTAGGATCTGCGAGCGCAGGGTTAGGGCAGGCGCCTGGTCCACACCAGGACTGAGCGCGGGAGCAGCCCATGCCCTTCAGAAGGCAGAACCACGGCCGCCACGGCCACGACCACCGCCCAGGGCCGGGGTGAGGTGGGGCGCTCACAGCCCCAGAGCCCCGGAGAGGCGTGTGTCCCAGGAAAGCAGACAGACTATGCTGACGGGGGCCATCCGTCGGCCCCATCCCTGCAGAGCCAAGGCTTGCTCTGCCCAACATCACTCATAGCCCTTGGGGTGGCCCAGCGCGGGATGGAACATAGCGCTCCCTGACCGCCCCCTGGGCGGGGCGGGGGCGGTCCCGGGCAGGGTTGGGGGCAGTCCGGGTGCGTGCAGGGCGTGGTGGCCGGGGAGCGGCAGGGCCCACTCTCAGAGCCCCTCCCTGTTGGTTGTCTACCTCTGGGGCTCAGGGCAAGACCGAGCTCCAAGTCATGGAGCTCCCTGGACGGCGGGCCCAGTGCCTGCCGAGCAGAGCTGCCTGGCCACCCGGCACTGGGGTAGCCCCCACCAGGGTCCCCCAACACCCCCAGGACAGGGGACGGGGGGGCCGCCCCATACCCACAGTTAGCAGCAGTGAGTGACGAGCCCCCACGACCGCCCAGCCTGCTCACTGGCCCCTACCCTGGGGACGGGGGACCCAGCCAGCCATCCCAGGAACATGTCACAGCCAGTCATCGGACAGTCAGACATCGGACAACCTGGCCCTCTCCCCGGGAATGACCCCGGCCACCGGCCACCACCCAGGGCAGCTCTCTGCATCCCACCCTCAGGCACATGTCCAGCTTTGGGTGCCCACCCCCGAGTTCCTGCCTCTGCCTGGGCCTCAGGCCGCGTGCTCCCAGCAGACTGGCCCCCTGTCTCCCTCTGGGCCCTGGCCTGACCTCTGGGAGCGTGCCCAGTGCTGGCATCCAAGTCGGCATCCTGCCACCCTGCGGACTCGTGGACTCGGTGGCCTCATTCTGGCCTCTGTCCTCGTGACCGGCCAAGCCTGCTTCTCCTCCTGACCCTGAATCATCGGGATTTGGGGCAAAGATGAGCCAGTCCGCCACGCTCAGCCCCATCTTGTCCAGGCCACGCATCGGCCCCACCTCATGCCCCACGCCATCCCTGGGAGCCTCCTCGTGGGCCCAGTCCCCTCCTTGGAGGGGCCGCGGCCACTCTGCATGTCTCTCCCTGTCCACTTCCGAGGGCTCCCCCAGCGCTGCCACATTCCCCACTCCTGGTTCCCAGACGCCCGACCCAGGGACAAAGTGGGCCTCCACAGAGCACCGCCCACCCTCCGCCACCAGACCAGATGAGGCCCAGCAGGGGCAGCTGTGGCTCTGAGAGTGCGCGGGGGTCCCCGGCCCGCTCCGCGCCCCCCACCCACTCCAACTGTAGCTGGCCCCTCAGTCGCCGCAACTCAAGCCGTCGGGGGCAGTTTCCTCTGAGACAGGGGGTCCCAAATCCTGGGGGGCCCACGAACAAGAAGCCAGAGCCAACAGGCAAACCTGACCGCAGGCCGAAGGGGAAGGACTTCCTGAGGACAACAGCAGGGATGCTGGGAGCTGGACTCAGGGGCTCAGCTGGAACCACGCGCTGGAGAGGCCAGCGATGAGCCCGGCAAAGTCTCAACACTAACATGGCGGGAAGGGAACACTTTGATGGTAGGAGCGCCGGGCATGAGCAGACCTGGGGGGCGGGGCCTGCAGCTGGAGAACACCCACTGCCCACCCGGGAGCCCCAGACCCCCTCGCCCGCCGCCTGCCCTCTAGGTAGCACAGAGGGGCCCATCCACAGCCTCTGGGGCTTGGCAGGCCAGACATCCGCCTCCCAGGTAGTCAGGGGCTGAGGCTTCACCCTGGGTCAGGGGGTCTTTCCTGTGTGGAGGGGTGGCCAGGCCAGTGCCTGAATGGGAGGGATGGGTGGAAGGATGGAGGGACAGACAGTATGTGGAGGGGCGGCTGGTGGATGAATGGGGGGTCGGTGCAGCCACTGACCCCTCCCCCAGCCTGTCCCATGGCCCTTCCAGGAGCTCTGAGAGGGGGGCCCCCTCTTTCTGGGAGGCACACACTCCCTTTGCCATGGCCACATCCTTGGTGGCTCAGACGGTAAAGCGTCTGCCTGCAATGCAGGAGACCTGGGTTCAATCCCTGGGTCAGGAAGATCCCCTGGAGAAGGAGATGGCTACCCTCTCCAGTTATTCTTGCCTGGAGAATTCCATGGATGGAGGAGCCTGGCGGGCTACAGTTCCTGGAGTTGCAGAGTCGGAGACGACTGAGTGACTTCAGTTTCCTACTTGCCTTTCCTACCTCAGCACCCTCAGCCCGGCCCCTTGCCGGGGGCTACAGGCCGACCCACTGCTGCCCGCCCTCTGGTTCGCTGTGTAGAAGGACAGAGCCCCGCGCAGCCTCCATGAGTCTTGCCCCGGCCCTGCTGCTGGTCAGTCCCCACCCAGCTCCCCAGCCCCTGCACTTCTCAGCCCCTGCCAGTCTCAGCACTCCACCACCTGGCCTGGCTGGGGGCTGCAGCCCCACCAGCTCAGGACGCCTCTGGCTACATATATTGAACCTGAAGCATCAGATTACATGTTTGTTCAATAGCCATAAACTCCCAAAGTTTTATGGGGTCGTAAAACTGCTGCCTCGGCTCCCACTGTGGCAGTGAGAGTGTGATGTGCACAGGCTGGCTTCCCTGCTAATGGGGCTGCACGAGTGATTTGGGCTTGTTGGCTGGAAACATCACGTCTGCATTTCCCAAACTGTCGTAAATAAAGCCACCCGTCAGAGCGCCCCAGACCTAGCCTCAAAGTTCTGGGAGAAGGGGGAAGGCCGAGAGCGCTGGAGGCCCCCCGAGATGCCTGGAGGTGGGTGACGACGGTGGGAGACAGGCAGGGCCGCCGTACCCTCACCAGGTGGCCTGGAGCGGTCCTGCCCGCCTGTGTCCCGCCCTCCAGGAAAGACTCCGAGTGCACCCTCTGAGGTCCGGCTCCAGGAAGATGTGAACTCAGAGGCCCAGCTCTCAGCTGGGGGACGTGTGCACCACGGGAGCTGGGGCCAACTGGGAGGTCAGACTCCTTCGGGGAGGAAGGAGCTGGGCTGGAGGGGCTAGGGCAGGCAGAGGCTGCCAGGAGGGTGTGGGCATTCAGGAGGGCACCACATCCATGCCACATCCAGGGCTGGGCTGGGTGAGTGCGGAGGAGAGGAGATGGAAGCGGCCGCACGAGGGGCAGTGAGCCCCCTGTCCTGGGGGCTCCCTGTCCCGGGGGCTCCCTGTCTCGGGGGGCTCGCTATCTTGGGGGTTCCCTGTCTCAGGGGGCTACCTGTCCCTGGGGGCTCCCTGTCTTGGGGGGCTCACTATATCGGGGGCCCCCGTCTCAGGGGCTCCTTGTCTCGGGGGGCTCGCTATCTCGGGGGTTCCCTGTCTCAGGGGGCTCCTTGTCCTGGGGGGCTCCCTGTCTTGGGGGACTCACTATCTCGGGGGCTCCCTGTCTCGGGGGGGCTCCCTGTCGCACGGGCTGCAGAGATGGCCCTGAGGAGGGTTCCTCCACTGTGGCCTAGACCCTCAGCCGCCAAGCCCACTACCCATGGGAGACACCTGGACATGGCTGGCCTGAGGCAGGTCCCTCAGCTTCGGCCAGGAGAGGGCTACAGGGTGCCCGGGTCTCCCGCACTGCAGGCAGATTCTCCACCGTCTGAGCCATCGGGGAAGCCCCTGCCCCCGCTCACATGGGCACAGCTCCCACACTGGCCCCTGGGTGGGCACACAGCCCCGGCTCAGTGGGGGTGTCCAGCGAGTGGGTGACTTTGCCCTGATCCTTGTAACTCTGCTATCGAGCTGGTCCTCAGAAACACATTGATTTGCCCGAATCAATATTTATTGCAGCTTCAAAGGCTGGGGTAGGGGAGCTGCGGGCTGATGAATGGACAGCCAAGCAGCCCACCGGAGGCTGCCCCGCCCTGCGGGCCTTGGGCCCTGCTCGCCCCACCCAGGGATGGAGCAGGGTCGCTGTGCCTCGGACACCCCGGGGTCCCGGTCCCTGGGGCCGTCTGCTTGCTTCCGAGAGTACCTGGGGAGCCAAGGCCTCTCTCGGCCTCGGCCCGCACATGTGCGAGGCCCTAGAGGCGCGGGGCAGTGTGCACTGGCCAGACCCCTGTGGTCGGTGCCCTCCCTGTCCTCCCCAGGCTGCTGTGTGGGCGGAAAGTCAAGGCACAGCTGGTGTTGCTGCAAGAGCCACGGAGGAGGTGAGTGCAGGTGGGTGGAATCTGATGTCTTGAGCCCAGAATGCCTGCCAGAAACTCAAGGCACTTTACTGGATACTTACCCTAAAACAACTCGTGACAGCCACCCATGAAGACACATGTTTCTTTCTCATGTCTAGCGCAAGAGGCTTTTGCCTTTACAAGCCCCTCTCTCTTCCCCAGAGAGCTCTTTCTGTTGTACCCCAATCTATGTCTTCAGAATAAACTCTAGTGTTTTGCATCTCGGAAGCCCAGGTGTGGCGACATCTCTGGGAGGCTTCTTGGAGGAGGAGGCCCGTTCCTGGCCACTCCCGGGATCCCACAGATCAATCTTCAAAGAAGGATGAAAGTTGGGAGAAGGCCAGGGCCTGGCAGACCATCCACCGTGTCCTGGAGTTGTCTCAGTGGCGCCCACCTCCTTCTGGACTGTGCCAGTCCCCCATCCTGTGCGGTCGTTAGGGCGGGTCTCCGGCTCCTGCCTGCTGACCCATCACCGCTAACACTGAGCCCCAGCATCTCAGTCTTCCGCATTTAAATGCAGCTGTGCCTAGGCCTTCTTCCAGGAAGCCGGGAATTCTGACTCTTCCTTGGTGGGGCCGGGAGCAGGGCCTGGGAGGCGGTAGTCCTGGGCTTCAGGGCCAGGTCCTCAGGGTCTCAAGGCAGTGAGACCCCCAGAGCCCAGCGTAGCCTCAGGCAGAGCGCCTGCCCCGGGGGAGGGGTCAGGCGGGCCGTGGCCCCCGAGGGGCACACGTGCGGCGGGATGCAAGTGACCTTCTGCTCCAAATACACTGCAGCCCCTCATGCCAGCCCCTCCACCCGTGTGGGTCGTGGGCTCCGGGAGCAGCCCCCTGCCAGCTCAGGGCGCCCCAGACACACCAAACACTCCTTTCCTAGACGCCCTCCCAATGAATATATGTGCTGAAGGTTAGCAGGCACAGAACGAGCACAGCTGAGGGTACAAGCAGACGTGAGGCCCGGGGGAGCCCAGAGCTGGACAAGAAAGGCCACGGCCACTTTCTCGTGCAGGAGCCAACGGGCCTCCACCTCGCGACAGTGGGCAAGGAGGCTCCTGTGACGGGGCAGCAGGGGGTTCCCTCCTCAGCCCTCCCCTGCCCCGCCCCGCCCTCAGCCCTCCCCAACCCTCCCCCCCCTTCCATCCTCGTCCCTCCCCGCCCCTCCCCTCTCCTCCCCACCCTCTACCCACCCCTCCCCTCCCCTCCCCTCCCTTCCCCCGCCCTCTCCCCGTCCCGCCCCGCCCCTCCCCACCCTCTCCCCGCCCCCCGCCCCGCCCCTCCCATCCATCTCCCCACACCACCCGCTGCCGCACCCTGCCCACACCATCCTGCATCCGCCCACCTGCTTCACTATTGTTTACTGGAGGGTTTTCTTCAAATGGATTTTTTTCACTTAAATGATTATATTTTGAAAAGAAATCTTACAGCACCACTGGAAATGGAAAACAAGCCTTGCAGGCGGCAAGGAGAAGGTGTCCGTACAAACAGAATGTAAACAAACCTGTCAGGAAGCTCCTCGAGGCCCAGACCGGCAGGCCTGCAGCCCTGGTCGGAATCTCGGCTCCACACGGAGCTGGGGGGGACAGTGGTCCCGGCGTGGAGGCCCCCACCTGAGGTCAGAGAGCCCTTCCTTCACCCAGTGGGCATTAATGGGGCACCTCCTGTGAACACTGTCCAGTGGGCCCCAGTTCAGAGGAGGCATCTGGGGATTGGAAACCTGTAACCGGCATTGTCCTGGGTGGCTCCAGCCTCACCCCGAGCCCACACACAAGGCCCAGGACAGAGCTAGAAGACAGCAGGCCGCACCTGGCAGCACCTGCCACAGACCGGGGCAGAATCAGGAAGGAAGGGGGAACTCCAGGTTAAACACAATCTGGGGTTCCCTGCAGGACTTCTCAGCACCTTGAGTCTGCGCCCAGAGGTGGCCCCACCCAGCTCCAGCCATTGGCCACGCGCTCCCTGCAAGCCTTAGCAGCACCCTGACAGAAGCCCCTCTACCTGAGCCTAAAAGAGGAGAGAGGAGACGTCCTCCTCCTGCATGGAGTCACTTCCTGGGTGGCGGGCTCTGTCCTTGGTGTCAACAGCCAGGGGCATCATTAGGGGGGCAGCACCAGGACCAACCCTCCCCGCTCCAGCCCTGAGCTCACGGAAGCCCCTTGCCTGAGTGGCTCACTGGCCTCGCCCGCTGTGTGCCACCCCAAACACTGGCAACCTATCACTGTGCCTTGTTTGGTTTCCAAGGTGTTCCCTGAATTGGTGAGGTCGGAGGTGGACCCAGGGTGCAATGGAGCTGCCACACCTGGAGCCAGGCGGGCCTTCGCGGTGCCATCCTGCAACCACGTGGACTCACCCCTCAGGTCCAGCCCCAGACCCCTGGGTTCCCTGCTGGGTCTTTCCGCCTATGACGGGCCCCACAGGGGACACTCCAGGTGAAGGCAGGGCCAGGCTGCAGACAGCCCCAGGCGCACCTGTGGGGGCCCCACCTCAGGGGAGACAGCACGGAGGCAGCGAAGCTCTCACTTCCCAGAGGCAGTGTTGGCAGGGTTGTGAGCGCGGCCAGGTCCACGGGACCTGTGACCTGCCGGGAACCAACCACAGGAAGGAACGGGCATGCTCGTGTGGCAATTCACTCCTGGGCACATGCCCCTCCCCGTGCTCCCCAAGCCCCCAGTGCTGGCCCCAAGTCTCCCTGGGACCCTGCCACATCCGGATCTCCCCTCTGGGTTTGCTGGAAGCTGTGCTCCATGCCAGCCAGGAGCAGCCGGTCCTGCTGAAACCCATCTATCCCCCCTGTGCACCAGACGCCCCAGGCGGGATTCTGTGCCAGGGACTCAGAGCAGCCACCTGTCTCCGTGCCCAAGCCTGAACCCCCGAGGCCCTGCACCAGGGGCTGGGAGCCAGGCACTGCCCTGGGGACCCTCGAGTCTGCCCTGGGGACCCTCGAGTCTGCCCTGGGGAGGGAAGGGTCAGACAAGGGGGTGGAGCCCAGCGCCTCTCTGAGTGGCTGGATCCGAGGAACACCGCCACCGGACCTCGCTGGGCTGCCTGACCGCCTCGGACAGGGCAGCTTTCCACAGCCATGGGACAGGCGGGGAGACCAGGGTAGGGACCGCCGGGTGCTCAGGACGTGTCCTGGCCCGAGCCCAGGCAGGTCACGCGGGTTCAGCGTCCACGCGCCTGGACGAGCCCACGCGGCCCGAGGCCGAGCGGACACAGACCCGGCTCTAGGGTGGACACGCGAGCTCAAGAAGGAAGGACTTTGTCACCCAGAGGAGCGAGAGGCTGAGGCTCGGAGCAGAGAGAAAGGGCTGGGGCAGCGCGGCCGTGGGGAGCAGCCTAGGGGACCAAGGCTCACGGTCCACCGCTCGGAAGAGGGGCCCGCGGGCACAGGCCGGCTGAGCCTGGCCTCTCCGGAGCACAGGCCGCTCGGAGGTCGTGTGGGAAGGTTCTTTACGCAGAGCCACTGGGAAGCCCTGCCCTCGCCCCGCAGCCCTCCCCCTCGCCCCGCCTCTACTCCTCCCCTCGCCTCATAATCCTCCCCTCGCCTTAAGTCCTCCCCTCGCCCCGCCCCTCACTCTCCCATCGCTCCGCCCCTCACTCAACCGTCCTGTCCCTCACTCCCCTCGCCCCGCCCATCTCCCCGCCCCCTCATTCTCCCTCGCCCGGCCCCTCACTCCTCCCATCGCCTGCCCCCAGTCTCCCCGCCGCCCCGACTCCTTGCCGCCCCCTGCCCTCTGCGCTCTCAGGTCTAACCGGCCCGGGCGTCTGCACAGCCGGTCTCACGGCCCCCACCCTGGGCACCTCAACACACCGGAGCTCAGGGAGGGACGCCGAGGCCCAGAGACTCTCCAGGCCGCGGGCGCGGAGCTGAGCTGAGGCCCTGCCAGCTCCAGGGCCTCCGTCCCGCAGGCGGGCCCTCAGCGGGCGGACCTCCTGCCTTTTGGAAACCTCCCTTCCTGGGGGTGGGGTGAGCACCGCCCAGGACACCCCTACGTGCGCAAAGTCCACGTGCAGAGTGCGGGCTCCTCCAGGACTGCTGCCCCCGCTACCTCCTGGGGGACTACGCGCCCGTCCCTCTGGAGCGCACCGCACCCGCCAGCGGGGCTGATTGATGGGCGGTCTCTTCTCCGTGCAGCCCGAGCCCAGCCCCAAAAATCTCAGCCCCGGGGCCTGGCTGACAGGGGGCGACACCGGAGTTAAACGGCGGTGTCACGATTAACAGCCTGTCAGAGGGTCCAGAGTGGAGCCCAGCCCAGTGGACAGGAGACTCTCTCCCTTCTGGGGGTCCTCGCCGGCCTCAGTCGTGTCAGCAGGACCCCAGGTGCCCTGGGGGGGGGGTCTCCCAAAAGGTGCGGGGTCTGCCGGCCCCACACCTGCCCCACCCCCCCCCGCTTCACCCCCCAAACCAGCCCCCCACCAGCATGGGGTCAGGGTCGCTCGGAGGACCTGCAGCGAGACAGGGTTAGTGTGCGGCCCGCGTCTGCAAGGGCTCACATGTCCTGGTGTCGCCCCTGTGGCCACGCTCCCCAGGTTTCCGCGTGCCCACCCCTTCCAAGCGAGCTCAGTTACCCTGCCCATCCTACCACCCCCCGGCCAGAGCATCATCCACCCTTCAGGGCACCCAGGCCCCGGGCTGATGGGACGAGGAGCAAAGCCTGCCCGGTGCCCGCGGTGTGACTTGAGCTGACCGGTGTGTGTTGGCGGGGGGGCACCCATGAGCCCCAGACCTGGAGGCCCAGCTCCACAGCTTATGCTTTGAACGACAAGACCTTCTCCTGGGGAACACAGCTGAGCCTCCACCCCCAACATGGTCTGAAGATGAAGACCACAGGGCCCATGGGAGCCCTACTGACCTGCAGACAGACACCTCCAGGGTCCCATGGGGGTTGCATGGGGACCCAGGCACCTGGCCATGGGCTTAACACGCAAACCTGTTACTGGGGCAAAACAGAGCCCAGGTGAGACTCCACTGGATCAAAAGCCCAGACCTTGCATTGGGAACAGTCAAATGGTTAGCACCAGTGTTAGTCGCTCAGTCGTGTCTGATTCTTAGCAGTCCATGGCCTGTAGCCCACCAGGCTCCTCTGTCCATGGAGTTTCCCAGCCAAGAATACTGGAGTAGGTAGCCATTTGCTTCTCCAGGGGATCTTCCCAACCCAGGGATCGAACCTGGATTTCCCGCATCGCAGGCAGATTCTTTACTGTGAGCCACCAGGGAAGCCCAAATGGCTGCTGTCTCTTAATTGCCCTGGAGCTCCCTGTTTTGTAACTCGATAATTGTGATTTTGTTTTCTTATTAATGTCATTGTTTTAAACCTCCTCCATGCTCTCTGCTGGGCCTCAGGGTGCAGAGTGGAGGAGGCACCACTAAAGAAGGGGGACATGGGAGCAGGATCTCAGGGGCGGGAGAAGCCTGGGTGGACGAGGGCTGAGGTGCTCAGGGCACGGGGACTGCTTGGACGAGGGCAGGAGGTGTGAGTGTGGGCACCAAGAGGGTTGGGTGCTGGGGGGTTGGGAGGCACAGAGTCAATGTTGCCAGTGGCGGGGACAGGGGCGTGTGGAGGAGCATGAGCTTGACCTTGGATGTGTCACAGTGAGCTGAGGGGAGGAGCGCCCAGTGGCCCAGGGAGGGTGGCGGGGGGAGAACCCAGCCAGAACAGGGGAGGGGGCTTCCTGTGGAGGGGCGAGCCTTGGGCCCACAACACCCCAGCGACCGCTCCCCCCCCCCCCCCCCCCCCCCGCCGCCAGGCCCCAGGGAGCTGCCTGCATTGGGAATTCAGGGCAGGTCCGGCCTGCTGCTGTGTCGGAGAAATGCAACACGATTAATTAGCCCCTAAAAAAAGCGTTTGAAGTGTTTATTGCAGGACGGAGCTCCTGGTTTTATAAGCAGATGGGGAAATAAAGTGGTGGGGATGACAAGCCAGGAACAGCTGCACAGGGACCCAGAACCTAATTCATAATTCAGAGGACTAATCAGAGAACATCTTCTGCCAGCACCGTAAGGAAGGGACGTGAGGCCGCAACTCATGAGCCGCCCTCGCCCAGCCCGCGCCCGCTCTACCCCGGCGCCGTCCCAGGTACCCACATCACTGGGCCAGAATTTTCTCTGCAACCCAGTTACTCGTTCATTCTCTTTCCGGGAGGGTGAGCTGAGCCCCAGGGCGCGTGAGCCTGGGGACCGGGTCCTGGTGGGCGTGCAGCCCCTCACCCGGGGCCAGGATCCCCCAGCCCTGGCTGCAGCGACCACTGAGGTTGCCCGGCTAGCAGCTGGGGAGGGGACCAGAGTCGGGGTACAGCGCTCAGAGTGCTCCAGGGCCCGGGTAGGGGGGCCCAGGGTGGAGAGAGGGCTGAGGTGGGGTCAGGGGTCTGGGAGTACAAGAGGCAATTCACGGGCCTCCCAAGGGAACGGGACCATTGAACATCAAAAGTCACGTTCATCCTGTGAATCTTCCGCTCCGACAGGAGTGTGTTCACGGCAGACGAGGGCTGTAAAACGCGCAGGGGGGAGTAGGTCAGCCTGTTTGCTCCTTGACTGCTGTTGCAATAGCGGGAGGTGGAGGATGGGAGTTGGGTGCCCCCCGCCCCGCTGGCCCCTGCCCCTTCCAGGGGTCTGCTGAGCACCGGCCCCAGGACCTTCACCAACAGGCTCTGCATTATGGTCCTTGTGCCCCGTGTGTGCCTGGCACGTGCTCTGAGCAGCTCATGGCCTCCCAGGCAGACAGACCGAGTCAAGCAAACCTTGCACGAGCCTTCTCCTGAACACAAAACCACAAAGTGCCGATGCTGTAGCAGAGGAAGGCCCACTGGGGGATCGCGGGGGCCTGTGGGCTAGGCTTGGCGGTGTCAGTAGGAGCTCGCTGGTGTTAGGAGCCCCTGTCACCATCCTGTGTGCCAGTGGCTCTGGATCGGATCTGGACCTGGGTTAGAAAGTGAGCCGAGTCAGACCCAGGCCCCACTGCTCTTGGGCCCTCCGGCCCAGCCCAGCTGGGTCTTTCTCAGGAAGCCAGGCCCCTGGGCACCATCTCTCAGCCCACGGACCGGTCACCGAAGGGAGGGCAGGGGAAAGACAGGTACCCAGGCACCTGCCACAGGGACAGACAGGCCCAGAGACCACAGGCTCTAGGGCCACGTTTTGGCCCCAGGCTGGCCCTGCCCCTCCCTGCAGCCAGGCCCCCGGAGCCCACATCTGGGGTCCACGCTGGCCGCCTCCCATTCTTCCTGTGCCCACCAGGGGGTTGAGCTGCCTCCCTCAGGGAAGGGGGCCACTCCTCCGGCCTCGGGCTCAGGGCTGGGGCCCTCCCAGGGCAGCTCAGAGCCCTGGCATCTGGGCGGAGGGTGGGCAGCAATGGCCACCGGCTGGACCCCAGCTCTGGCCCCACAGTGGGGCCCACCCGCGCCCACCCCACCTCTGCCCTCCAGCCAGGGCTGCCCGCCGCCCGCCCCAGGCCGTTGTGGGAGCCCAGCCCCAAGGCAGCTTGCGCCCACGTGATGGCCTTCCCGCTGGTTCACTCCTCCACCACCCAGTTACTCCTGAAACGGAACCAAGACTCGGGGGTGACAGGCCCACCAGGCAGGGCCCCCTTGGCCCCTGGCAGAGTGCCCGTGAGGACTGCCATGGTCAGTGGGCCATCAGGGCAGGAATGCCCCGAGCTGGCTCCCAGCCCTGCCATCCCCTGCCCAGGGGTCCTGCTTGGAACAGCTGGGTCCTGGGGTACAGGGCTCCCCACTATTGGCCTCTGTGCCTACTGACCACCCCCAGGACCCCCACCTCCAGGACCTTGTCCCAGTGATGGCTGTGGGAGCCCAAGACAGCGGAGGGGCACCTGTTTTTGTGAATTCTCTCTTCTAATTTTTCTGCATTTCCTGTTCTTCTTACAGGGGCACACACTTCTCAGGCAATCAGAACAGACAGTGTCAGCAGGGAGAAAACAACTTCCCTCAGGAGAGGGGAAGCTGGCAGGTGCCCCCAGGGCCCAAGGGTGCCAGGCTCCCTTGTGCTGGGCCCCCCAGCACATGGGCCAGTGAAGGGCCACCTCCCGGACCCAGGCTGGGCGCTGTCCCTGAGCGCGGCTGCCCACCCATCCATCCAGCCTCCTGGTGTGGTCTGGGCCTGTCCCCAGGGACACGCCAGCCTCTTTTCACAGCCACTGCGACGGTTGCATTAACTTGCATCTAACAGGACACAGACGTGGAGCAATTCCAGTTTAATTAGGCATCAGGAAGCTGGGCATTAATTAAAGTAACAAAGTCAGCATAACACAGGCTGGGCCAGCCGCGAAGGCTGCAGACAGTGCGCGGGGTGGCGGGCTCAGCTCGGGGAGCGCGAGCCCCCGACCCCTCAGCCCCGCACCCTCCACCCTCGGCCGCCAGCCAGCCTGGGACGTGCGCTGAAGGCCAGCGGGTCCTCGCGTCCTGCACGCCAGGCCCCGCAGCCTTGGGGCCCACCTTGAAGGAGCCTGACCCCTGCCCTGGACACAGACCATGCTCAGCACTCCCACCTCCCACCGCTGGTGGGCACAGGGGTACAGGCCCGGGGATGGGGGCCCAGGACGGCGGACAGAGACGGGACCCAGGCAACCAAGGCCCCCTCGCCCTCTGCCCAGCCCCTCACCTCCCGCCCCCTCACCCCCACCCTGGTCGACAGTCTCAGCAGGGTAGAGTGTTTGCTGCATGTATGGGAAGTGCTTTACTCGACCTTTTATTTTAAGGGCAGGAGAGCTGAGGGCTGATACTTTTTTCTCTAAGGACAAACAGAAACCAGATCAGGTGGTTTCCTCCCCCGGAACCCTGGCTGTCTCCCAGGGTCCCTCTCCACCGTGGGCTGCCCTTGAGGCCTCGCCAGGGCTGTCTTCGGCCCCTGGGGAACAGGCTCAGGGGTCTCTGATGGCTTCTCCCACCCGGCACAGGGTCACCTCCTCCCTCCTGGACTTCATGGATCTGTGGATGCGCCCTGATCTTCGTCCTCACTTCCCTGGGGAGGCTGAACCTGGCGGTTTGACCCAAAGGGCACAGAGCCCTGGGTGTCCCAGCAGGTCACTGGCCAGCAGCCGTCCAGTGAGCTCCAGGCCCCCAAACCTGCTTGAGTGAGAGGGTTCCCATCAAGGCCATGGGGCTGACAGAGTGGGAGCCATGGATTCTCCGTGAAATGACGCAGCCAGGGGTCCCCACGGCCGCCGCCGACTCCGGGGAGCCACCCCAGGAGGCATCCATCTCAGAAGCTGGACAGAACTTCTGAGCCAGCAACGGGTGGCCCCGGGCTGGAGCGCAGGAGGGCCCCAGCCAGCTCTGCACGGAGATGGATGGTGGATGCCCTCGTATCGACGTTTCCCACAATGATGACCGTATTTTCCCCATCGGTCGAGCCCCAAGTCGATGGCATTTGAGTAATCAGAGATTGATTTTAATTAAGTCTTAGAAGTTTTGTGACTGTGCCTGACAGAGAACGCCTGTCCGTGGCTGCAGAGGGGACGGTGGAAGCCTGCCCGGGAAGGGGCATCCGTGGGCCCTGGCCTCCCTGGGGCCCGCCGTGTCCTCTGCCCTGGTCTGCAGAATGAGCCTGGGAAAGAGCCTGGAGGTGGGTCGTGGCCGGTGCTGGGGCCTCCCCTTCCAGCGTGAGTCCTCGACTGTGAAAGGATAACGCCCCTGCTCCAGGCCCACCCTGCAAGAAGGGACGCCATTACTTCTCCACATAACCTAGTGGGATCACCCCAAAGATGAGCTCCAAGCCTCCTTTCCCCCAAACCTCCTCTTCTGTGTTTGCCACGGTCCGCAGGGTGGGCCAGCCCAGCCGCAGACCACACCCCATGGTTGCTGACCGCAGGACACAGACCCCTCACCTGGGTCCCCTGCCGGGTCCCATCCACCCTCCGGAGCGTCTCCCGTCAAGGCCAGGAGCCAGGGAGCCCGTATAGGGCTCCACACCAGCCCCTCAGGGCAGTGGCACCCCCCGGGGACCCCAGGCCCCCAGCTGCCTCCCACCAGCCACCAGCCCACTGACAGTTTCAATGCCTCAGAGGCGGGAAGGTCATTAGCAGGAATGAATTATGAATGAGGAGGCCTTGTTAGACAGACCAGTGAATCAGCTCTCTCACCCTGAGTCCCTGAGCACAAACGGGAAAGCTCTCAGGGAGAGGGTCAGCCAGGCTGAGGGGGGTGGGTCCTGGGCACAGACGACCCCATGGGTGTCCGGGCCCTGGGGCAGAGCCCCAGGACTGTCCACTTCAGTGCCCTGGGGACCCCAGTGCCGCCGACTGGCTGACACAGGTCCTACCTGCTGAGCCTGTGCAGCTGGCCATGGGCTGCAACTCCCCACCCCAGACCCTGACCCAAGACGGGGAGCAGTTCCCCCCGCAAGACTGACCCCCAGCCGGAGAGACAAAAAGGTCTCAGAGTTGCTGACACCTCCGGACAGAACTTCGACAGGCTAACAGTGGGGCGCTGGCCACGGGTCGCTCAGAGTGGTGACCCTGGGCCAGAGGTCAGGAGAGTCTGGACCTGAGAGCTTGGGCCACAGGCGGGACATGGGTGGGGCAGTGGCCAGGGGCCAAGCTCCTGCCTTCGGGGCCTTGGGCAGCCCCAACCCTCTCGGGGCCTCAGTTTGCCTGTCCAGGGAGCCCTTAGGACAAGGCTGATAGACCAACAGGTTAGATAGACCAAGAGCCTTCAGAGCCTTAAGCAAGTATGATTTACTTAATTCCTGATAAGGATTACATCAATTGAATGCAAATCAACCACTTTAATTAAGCTAAATTCTCCCTAGATTGGTGGAGGGAGGTGGAGCCCCACACGGTGGGAGACAGGGGGGAGCCAGGCCAGGACACACCTGCCCACCCCGCCCACAGAGGCCAGCTGTCTGCGCTGAGCGACAGGGGTCCCCACCCAGCCCTGCCTGTGGGCTGAGGTCTTCTCTCTGTCTCTCCACCTGCCCTTAGCTTGTGCTTTGAAAACTGTGAACTCTCAGCAGAGCCGCAGGAGCAGGCCTGAGCGGCCATCCACCTGCCCAGAGCAGGGCCAGGGGCTTCCCTCTCCCACTACCGCCTTGGGGCCAGCTAAGCGGGAACCACTGGCTCGGACAGGGGACAGGGTGCCTCTGAGGGCTCGGAGGAGGGGCGTGGCTCAGGTGAGCCTGCCTTGAGGCCAGGGTGACAGGGCCACACGGCAGCTGGGAGTCACACCAGGTGGGGCCAGAAACCAAGATCGGGAAACCGCCAGTGTGAAGGGCAGCAGGCCCCCCAGGGCTGTGGGCTTCCTGGCTGTCCAGGGCTGGAAGGGTCCAGAGACACAGGCGACCAGCGCCAGGCCTCTGTCACCTGGAGCTGCCCTCCTCCTCGCCCTCAGGTGAAGGCTTCCGAGACAGGGTTACGGCAGCACTGAACAACCACTCACACTTTAGTGAGAACTGGTGGGCTGATCCAGGAGACTCAGCATTAGTCTAATGGCAGAGGGGTACTCACAGGGCCCGGAGTGGGCGGAGGCCCAGAGGCCATTCCCACGGGGGCAGAGAATGTCCCTGTCTACTGGCCCTGAGACCCGGGACACCCATAGGTACTGGGTGGAGATTCCTGGGCTCACTGAGCCAAGCCAACAGCCCCTCCATAAGCTGCCAAGGGAGGGAGACAGGCTCCTCTCACCTGGCCCAGTGACTGGGCATGGGATCCTCACCCTATGTGTGTGGGTAACACCCATGCCCGGGGCGCAGGCCAGGAAGTGGGCAGCGGAGGGCCCAGGGAACCACACCCGTGTGTGGTTCCAGGATGACTCCTCCATCCCCCACCAGCACTGAGGTTCCTGCAGTGTGTAGAGAACCGGCAGTTCTGATGGGCTTTCGTTTAACATTTTCTTTACCACAATCACTTCAGAAACTATTAAGTGCAGCTATTCATCATTAGGTAATTATTATCTGCTCATATATTAAGTTTCTGGTCACCAAGAGTGTCACGAAGATTTAAGATCTTTAATTGTTAATAGTGTTTCCCAAACACAAGCGAGGTTTAATACCCCTCAATATGTTCCCCCCACCACCACCGCCTGGATGAGGCAGGGAGGGCCCCCCACTACATGTGTGTTCTGGGCCCTGGGCATGACCCAACCCTCCCCAGTCCCACTTAGGGCCCCAGAACACCAGGCCAGGAGTGTGGCCCTCTCCCAGGGTCCACACCCACCCACATCTGCTGACATCTCGGAGGCCCTGTCATCAAGGTCGACTGGATAGTGGCTGTGCGAGGGCCCTGCTCTCCCCAGGTCAACTCCAGCCCTGTGACCAGCAGACCAGGAGGAGCCGTGATGGTGCGGGTGCCAAAGAGGGTGGTGGAGGTGATGGTGGTGGAGGAGGTGGTGGTGATGGTGACTGAGGTGGTGGTGGTGGTGATGGTGGAGGTGGTGGTGATGGTGATGGTGGAGGAGGTGATGCTGATGGTGGAGGAGGTGATGGTGATGGTGGTGATGGTGGAGGTGATGGTGATGGTGGAGGAGGTGGTGGTGATGGTGGTGGTGGTGGAGGTGATGGTGATGGTGACGGAGGTGGTGGTGGTGATGGTGGAGCTGGTGATGGTGATCATGGAGGTTGTGGAGGTGGTGATGGTGATGGTGGAGGTGATGGTGGTGATGGTGATGGTGGAGGTGATGGTGATGGAGGAGGTGATGGTGATGGTGATGGTGGAGGAGGTGGTGGTGATGGAGGTGATGGTGGTGATGGTGATGGTGGAGGTGGTGATGGTGGAGGTGATGGTGATGGTGGAGCTGGTGATGGAGGAGGAGGTGGTGCTGGTGGTGATGGTAGGGGAGGTGATGGAGGAGGGGACAATGGGGGATGAGGTGGTGAAGGCAGTGGCAATGATAGTTGTGCCCATGGTGACAGCAGTGATGATGAAAGCGGGTTCTCCGGGACGCAAGTTTCCCAGACAAACGCGGTTTTGCCGCTGCCCTCACACCAGCCGCTGGCAGGGTGCCCACCTGGGAGCTGCCCTCGGAGGCGGCAGGAGAGAGAGCCTTGACAAGTCCTGACAGGACAGTGGGCTATCCTGAGCTGACAGACAGCGTTTAATCTTAGTTAAAAATAAATAAGTTCAATTATTTTTGAAAGGGAAAATACAGCCTAGTGTTTACTGCAAGTGAAAGGAAGGTGATCACTCAGGGAGAAGTCCACTGCGGGACACTGGGCACCTGTCCCAGCTGTCAGGGGCCCTGTGGGCCGGTGGGGCCACCTCACCTCACAGGCCTGGCGGGAGGGGGCCAGGCCCCCGCTCGCGATCTGGGGCCTCCCTCCACCCCTCCTGCCCCTGGCTGAGTGAGGTCACCTCCCCAAAACTAGCAGCAGGGAGTGCCAAGATTTGGGGGCTGGCAGAGACCCTAGCCCCGACCCCGGGCGGCATAGCTGATGAGCAGCAGAGAGCCCCGGCCCGCAGTAATTAGCGTGAAACGTGACGCCTTCGCCAGGGAGGAAAACCTCATCTTGGAAACACACGGCCAGAGCAGGTTCAATTTCACCCGAGGGGCCATAAAACCCTTTTCCAATCACCTGGAGCCATGGGCTGCCAGCGCCGTTAATCCTGGGGATGTTATTTAAAGCTGAGACGTCACTCGGGAAGAATCAGACCCGAGCCCCACAAGGAGCCCCTTCGGTTTCCACAGGGGCCCTGGGAGCCAGACATGGCCGCCCGGGTGCTGGGCAAGCCAGGGGTGTCCTCAGCTGCTCTGGGTCTCCCCAGCCGCCACCACGCTGGCGGGGCCCCGCTTGGGCCCACGGTGGGTGCAGCTCCGCCCCCCCCGCCCCCCCAGACTTCCATCATCCCAGACTCTCTTTAAAAGTCGTTTCCTTGATTACTAAGGGTAACAATGAAAACATGTAATTGAATCTCCAAGAAATTACCATTTTTATAACTTGTGCCCAGTTCCTGGGGTAAATGAACAGCTCCCTGCACACAGCAGGGGCCCCAAGGAGCCTCCGCCAGGGGTGAGCCTGCCCCCTGTCACTGATGTGGGCCCCGTGCTATTTCCCGGTGGGGCGGGGGGGCGGAGGTCTCCCCTGCTGGAAAGCCATCGGTGGTTGGAGGGAGTAGGGTCAGGGTGGGTCAGGGAGGGCTGCAGAGAGCAGGCCTGGCCAGGGGGAATGGGGGCTCCCTACCTGCCCCCTCCTGCTGACCACCTGCCCCCAGGAGCCAACTGCCCAGCAGGCCAGGTTGGGCACCCAAGGATCCTGGGGCATCTCAGGTCAATGCCAGCTGGGAGGTTGGAGAGGTGACCAGTGTTGGAATGGTCATAAGCTGGTGGGCTGGTGGGGCTGGTAGGCTGGTGTGTAAGGTAAGTGCCTCTTGTGGCTGCGTGGTTGCTGGGTGGGTGGCTGGCTGGGTGGCTGGCTGGGTGGGTGGGTGACTGAGTGGGTGGGTGGCTGGGTGGGTGGCTGGGTGGGTGGGTGACTGAGTGGGTGGCTGGCTGGGTGGGTGGCTGGCTGGGTGGGTGACTGGGTGGGTGGGTGGGTGGCTGGGTGGGTGACTGGGTGGGTGGGTGACTGGGTGGGTGGCTGGCTGGGTGGGTGACTGGGTGGGTGGCTGGCTGGGTGGGTGGGTGACTGGGTGGGTGGCTGGCTGGGTGGGTGGCTGGCTGGGTGGGTGACTGGGTGGGTGGCTGGCTGGGTGGGTGACTGGGTGGGTGGGTGGCTGGCTGGGTGGGTGGCTGGCTGGGTGGCTGGCTGGGTGGGTGACTGGGTGGGTGGCTGGCTGGGTGGGTGGGTGACTGTGTGGGTGGCTGGCTGGGTGGGTGGGTGACTGGGTGGGTGGCTGGCTGGGTGGCTGGCTGGGTGGGTGGGTGACTGGGTGGGTGGCTGGCTGGGTGGGTGGCTGGCTGGGTGGGTGACTGGATGGGTGGGTGGCTGGCTGGGTGGGTGGCTGGGTGGGTGACTGGGTGGGTGGCTGGCTGGGTGGGTGGGTGACTGGGTGGGTGGCTGGCTGGGTGGGTGGCTGGCTGGGTGGGTGGGTGACTGGGTGGGTGGCTGGCTGGGTGGGTGGCTGGCTGGGTGGGTGGGTGGGTGGGTGACTGGGTGGGTGGCTGGCTGGGTGGGTGGGTGACTGGGTGGGTGGCTGGCTGGGTGGGTGGCTGGCTGGGTGGGTGACTGGGTGGGTGGCTGGCTGGGTGGGTGGGTGACTGGGTGGGTGGCTGGCTGGGTGGGTGGGTGACTGAGTGGGTGGCTGGCTGGGTGGGTGGGTGAGTGTTGGTCCCTGCTCCCTGGGGAGGGGCACACCCCAAGATCAGCACGGGAGCCTTAGCTGTTCCCAGCCTGCAGCTGCCACCCTGGGAGCCCCGCCACGCCCAGGCCCTGCCCACTTCCCTGACTTCTGAGGCCCACCCCAGAGCCACAATGGTCCACTTCACCCCCGACCAGCGATTGGTGCTGTGCCCCAAAACCCCACCTCACCAGGACACAGCCTGGCTCCACGGAGCAAGGGCTGGGCCCCAGGGCTGAGAGGTGCGGGCCTTGGGGCCCGGTCCCACATCCAGAGAGCCTGCCCTGAGCAGCCCCAGGCTCCGTGCCCAGCACATACACCAACACCGGGTGTGTCTGTCTGACCGGCTCTGAGAAGGATGAGGCCGGGCGTTGTGGGCTACAGGTGGGTCCAGGCTTGTTTCCATGGCAGCACCGCGAGGTCAGCCAAAAGCAGCGGCTCTGCCCACGGCCCGGACGGCCCCACCCCAGGCCCAGGGCGGTGGGCACTTGGCACAGAGCGCCCCCCATGCACCCCACCGCCGCCTCAGGGGCTCCTGGCTGCCTGCCTAGCCTCCCAGGCACCTTGGAGACCCTGCAGGCAACCGCCTCCTGCCCATCCTGGCCCATGGGGAGTCCTGGACACCGGCCTACCCCGCCCCGAGACAGGCTCTCGCCTCCCAGCGCCTGGGCCTCAGAGGCTGGAACTGGGACCCCCGCCAGCTGTGTGCCCACTGACAACCGGGCAGCCTGGGGCCAGCCCAGGGCTGCTGGAGGGTCCACACCCCAGCGGAGTGGGGTGGGGAGCCCCACCCCAGGCACCCGCACCCCAGGCAGGGAGCAGGCGAGGGGCTAAAGGAGGCGGGATGAGCCCCAGGGTGAACCCCGGGGAGGCGCTGGCAGGATGTGGTCAGACCCCCACGGGAGCACAGGTCCAGCTGCGGAAGGCTTTCTCCCCCGCACTGGCAGACACGAGCAGGGATCACCCGCCAGGCCTCAGGGTCCTCGAGCCTGCAGCCCTTCTGTGGGCTTGTGTGGCCATCTGGTGGTGGATTCAGGGACCTACGCCTGGCTGGCCTAGAGAGGATGGACTGTCCTTCAGAGCCAAGGAGCCGCGGCCACGCGGTCTCTGCCCTCCACCTGACTCCGGGTCTCACTCACCCCTCCACGTCCACTCCCCAGGGGCAGGGATGGGCCCATGTGCTCCCCACCCCCCGCTCCCAGCGAGCGCGGGCCGGGGGCAGGGTGGACAGCATGGTGCCCATGCGTCCTGGACTCTGGCCCCAGGAAGGGTCTCAGGAGGTGACCCCAGTTTCGGCTGGCTGGGCTGGCTTCCCGGGCTCACTGTGGGCTAGCTCACCGTGGGCAGGTGTGAGCCCAGCTGGCAGGGACCCCCTTGGGGGTCTCTGGGCAGGTTCTGTCCACCCATCTTGGGTGGGGCCTCAGCATGGCCACCCCCCAGCCTGCAGCCCTCAGCCCCTGCTGACGGTGCCCCGCGGCGAGGATTTTCCTTGACACTTGTATTCTCTCTTCTGATTCTAAAATAAAAAATGCACAGCAGCTGTCCAGAGGGGCTCCGAGGGAGGGAAGAGGGGTGGGCTGCCCAGCGCAAACCCGGCGAGCCGCCAGGTCACCCACTGTGAGCAGGCATGCCTGACCCCCAGCTGCAGCCTCTGAGATGGACCCGCCGTGGGAGGACCCCACAGGCACCTGCTCGCCCTTCAGCTGTGCCCCACTCCCGGGGCCCGGCCCGGCCTGCTCCCTGTCCCTCAGGCCAGGGCGGGGCGGGGGCCCCCAGCAGGCAGTGGCCGGTGTCCACTCCCCTGCAGTGCGCTGGCCCTAGTTGGGGCGGTCAGTCCACAGGCTGCCCCTCACTCGCCACTCCTGGTGGATCCATCCTCCTGCCTACGGGTCTGGCCACTCCCTTGCGCCCCAGGAGGGCACCAGACCAGCCTCGGAGCCCACAAGGCCCAGCCTTGGGCCAGCGGTGTCCGTCACAGACTCGGACCCCCAGGCCCTGGGAGTGGCCTGAAGGCCCAGAGAGGGGGGGTCCCCAGCCTGGGGCTGCCCCAAGAAGCCTGCAGGCCCTAGGGTCTGAGGAGGGGGTGGGTCCGTGTCAGGGGCCTGCCTTGGGGGTGCGAAGAGGGGTTTCCCTGAAGGCTGCGGCTGGCCCAGGGGCCCCGAGTCCCACGTGCCCCGGGCCTGTTGGCCCACTTGGGAAGCATGCCTGGGGCCCTGGACACTGGGGCCACAAGGAGGCCAGGCCGGGCAGGAGGCGTGTGGCCTCCAGGCCTCTCCCTCGCGGCCCAGCCGTGTTCGCAGCACCAGGCTCCCCGAGGCCCCCGGGCGTCACAGCACCTTGGGCAGGGAGCGGCCGCCATGGCAACTGGTGTCCAGGGAGGCACGCTGCCTGGTAACAAGGGCCGCGGCTCCCCGTGACGCTGGATCTGGCCCAGCTTCCCGCTGCGGCACGGAACTCGGCCACAGGGACTCACCCCCAACCCCTACTGAGCCTCCTGGGGCCTGGACTCGATTTGGGTGTGTGGGGGCACCCCCACGCTAGTGAGATTTGCAGGACGCTCTGCCGTGGGCATGTGTGTGTTCGCACACGTGTGCTCGGTCATGTCCAACTCTGTGACCCCAAGGCCTGTCTGTGGAAATGCCTTCATAGCTGGGGTTCCCTCTGAGAGCCCGCCACCCGCTGGGCCACGCCCAAACTCAGGGCCGCACCGCAAGGGCCACAGGGATGGGGCGAGGAAGGGTCCAGGGTGTGGGATCTTCAGGGTTCCGAGCCACCACCAAGCTTCCCGGGCAGGGCACAGCGAGGCACAGGCTGAGTCCAGGAGCGGGTTCCAGGCGGCTGGGGGAGGCTCCGGTGTCATTGGGCGTCCCAGGCACCCCCTCCTGCAGACCACCCTGGGGGCCCAGGTGAGACGCGAGGCCGCTGCCAACAGTTCCCGGGGTGTCTTTGCTGTCAGTACAGGGGCCCCGTCTCCACGAGGAGCTCCTCTCCCCCACATTGAACATTCCCCAGCACCTGCTGGCTCCTGATGGGACGGTGCCCCCACCTCACCCTGGGGGTGCCATCTTCTCCAGCAGGGAGTGGCCTCAGGAGGCCTTGGGGGCCTGAGTTGGGCTCCTGGCCCCGTCTTTCCCAGCCCCTCCCAGCAGAGCCTGTTGCTAGTGCCCAGATGCACCCCCAGAAACACAGAGCAGCCTGCTGGGGCCAGGCCACGTGCATCCAGCTGGGCACAGCCTGTGGGCAGTGCGTGCCCCTCCTCTGTGGGTGTTCCGCACTCAGCGGGGGCGCCAGACCGCCAGCAGACGAGGGGTATTGACGGACTTCTTCAGACATGAAGCGGGGGCTGACCGCACCTGGGTGTGGACGAGGCAGGGCTGCTGACCCGAGCTGGCTAGGGGGCGGCTCAGGGGGCCACCCAGCACGTGCGAGAGTCAGCAGATGGCAGGGGACCCACAGGCAACTCCCCAGGCTGGCCCCCTCCAGACATCTGCCCAGAAAACTCCCCGGCTGCTAATGGGGAGTAGCAGAGCCCTTAACCATTCCTGGCAGGAAGGCCTTCCAAACAGAAGATCCTGAAGCAGAAGCAGCAGGAAGTGAAAGCTCCCCTCCCCCCCAAATTCACTTTGTCCCTAAAGGAGAACAGGAAGCTCTAAGAAAAGACTAGGGAGAGGCAGAGAACAATGGAGACATCCTGGAACGTTATAGCAGGGTCTCCCACAGGGAAGGGCCTGAGCTACCGGGAAACACTGTCTGACCGGCCCAGCCTCACAGGCAAGCAGCCTGAGGTCAGAGTGAGCTGCCGGCTGATCCCCAGGGCTCTCCCGATCTAGCTCCCCACACCAGAGGCTAAAGCAAACACCCGTCAGCCAGGCCTGGACCACTTGGCTGGCCCTACCGGGTGGGTCTCTGTGGTCTCGCTGGGCTTGTCAATCCCCTCCGGGAGCTGGGGACCTGCCGGATGACCAGAGCCCCCCCTTCCCCGTGACCTGGAATCCGAGAGCAAGGTCACAGAGGATCCAGAGAGCAGCGAGAAAGTCACCGCCCGACACACAAGCGTTGTTCAGACCTCCTGGTAAGAGCCCACAGGCCCAAGCAGGCCCCCTGGGCTCAAGCTAGCCCAGAGCCCAGGGTCACGTTGCCGAGGGTCAAGGATGCAGGGACGGCCGGGGTCTGCAGCTGTGTCCCCCACACGGGCACTCAGGCTTCCGCCAACCCTCCTTTCTGAGGAAGCTGCTTGCGGATGCGCTTCTGTGAAGCGAGGGAGGAAACTCAAAGAGCGGACTGTGAGCTGGGGGCTCCAGGAGTGGGGCACCGTGGAGGGCGGGGGTGCAGTGGGACAGAGAGCGGGACACCGCGTGACGCTGTTAGGAGGGGAGGGGAGGGTGGGGTGCCGGAGCCGGCTGTCGCTCAGTCCCTGAAAAGACCCCTGAAGCGGCGAAAAGCTGGACCAGTGTCCAGCCACTGAACAGGCCATGGCCATGAGTGGGTGACTCAACCTTGGATAACAGTCCTTGTGGGACCACTGAATGTTCAATAAATGACTTAAAAAAAACAACAACAACAAAAACCTTGGAGATTCACAGGTGAAAAGGTCAGGCTGTGGGATGATCTCTTCTGGGTGGAGAGAGGCATGGCCACTGCCTCTAGGAAGGCCTCAGCCTTGGGGCTCTCGGGTGGGACAGGGCCACATTGGACTCCTGCTGCTGTTTGACTTTGCTTTTAGCTCACGGCTGCAGGACCTGCTGTAGTTTAAGAAAGTAGCTGATGGGACGTGGTGGGAGGGGCCCGGTCAGCCCTGCTCCAGCCACCGCCCCAGCCCATTATGACCTCCCTGGTCCTGCCCAGGCCTTTGTGACAGTCGTCCCTGAGGTGCCTATGAGCCATGACACCCAGAGCTCCCTTAGTAAGAGGGTGGTAGGACAGGCCAGGCCAAAGCCTGGACCTGGGGTCAGGAAGGGGTCACAGGGAGGAATGGAGGGGCCGAAAACCCTGGGACCCTGTGGCCACACCCACCCCCAGTGCCCCCAGCCCCCAGCTCCGGGCAGCCGCGGGGGGTGCCTGGACCCACCCTGCCCGGGGTTCGCCAGGTGGCCCTGCATGGCGCCTCTCAGCCCCACCCACTCGATGGAGACTGCCAGGCCTTTCTCAGCCCTGGGGACAGGGGGTGGGGGGCCCAGGGTCGGGGGCGAGGTACCCGGGAACTTCATCACAAGCGAGGACGGCGAGCTGCAGCGACAGAGGCCGCGAGACCCAGCAAGGATGAGACAAGGACAGATGGACACCAGGCTGGGGTGGGGCTGGGCCCTGCACTCCAGCCACGAGCAAGAGCAAAGGGCTTCCCGGCAGGTGGCAGGGCCCAGCTCGGGGCCCCGGCCCTGCCCGTGCCCACCCCTGATCCCGGGCACAGGGGCCTCGGCCTCACCCAGGGCAGACCCTCCCCAGCTCCAGGGTATTCCCCTGGGGCCCGCAGAGCCGTCCTTCCTCCAGCTGGAGCAGGAGAACCAGAGTCTGGTGAGCACTGGGCCCCGGCCCTGCCAGACCCCACGCCCCACAACCGGGCCCCACCAGACCCTGCGCCCCGGCCCCATCAGACCCCAGCACACCGAGGACCTGCCAGACCCCACGCCCCGGACCCCACGCCCCAGCCCTGCCAGACCCCATGCCCCACACCTGGGCCCCACCAGACCCCACGCCCCAGCCCCGCCAGGCCCATGCCCTCTCTCCAGCCCCACCCCAGACACGGCTGTCCCCATCTCCCCATCTCTGTGCCCCACCCCAGAAGAGGCAGAACCAGGATCTGCGGGAGCAGCTGGGGGCCCTCCTGGGGCCGGGGCAGCAGTTCCTGCCCTTGTGCCCCGAGCACTCGAGCTGCACGGCCCTGGCCTGGGTGAGTGCGGGACGGGGCACGGCCCCGGCAGGACTGCGGGTGGCACTGTGGAGCGCCTTGTGGCTCCATGCGTTCCCCCCACCCCACTCCCAAGCAGTCCATGACCACGGACGCTGCCGATGGCCTTGGGGCTGAGCCGGGGGCTCCTCCACAGCCCCCTGAGCAGGCCTGCGCCCAGCCCCTGGAAGACAGGGCCCCTCTGCAACTGCTGCGGCAGGAGCTGTGCAGGGGCGAGGAGTCCTTCGTGCAGCAGTCCCAGGTGGGCCGGGGGGCGGGGGAGGGGAGAGGACGGGATAAGGCGGGGCCAGGGCTGGGAGGGGAGGGGACGGGGCGGTGGGGGGAGCGAGGAGTCCATGCTGCAGCCCCAGGTGGGCCCGGGGGCGGGGCCTTGGAGGGCGGGGTCGGGATGGGGAGGAGCCAGGGAGTCGTTCCTGCATCAGTCCCAGGTGATCCGGGGAGCGGAGCCGGGGGCGGGGCCAGGCCGGGGAGGTGAGGAGGAGTTCGTGCTGCAGTCCCTGGTGGGCCGTGGGCCCAGGGGGAAGGGCGGGGGCGTGGCCCGCATGGGGCGGGGGCGGGATTGGGCGGGGCCAGGCACTCGTTCCTGCAGCAGTCCCAGGTGGTCCAGGGGGCGTGTCCAGGAGCGGCGTGGTCGGGCCGGGGCGGGGCCGGGGCGGGGCGGGCCGGGGCGGGGCGGGGCGGGGGGGGGGACCGGGGCCGGGGAGGGGGAGGAGTCCGTGCCGCAGTCCCTGGTGGGCCCGGGGGGTGGAGCGGGGCGCGGTGGACCGGGAGCCGACCACTCTCCAGCCCTACCTCGGCCCACACTGCGCCCCCTCCCCAGAACGAGCTGCAGCAGATCCGACTGTCCTTTGAGAGGAAGAAAATGGCTATCACCGAGGTGCCACCTGCAGGGGTGGGTGGGGGCGCCGGGCGGGGGCTCCACCTGTGGAGAGAGGCGTCCAGCACGGGTCCTGCTCCATCCTGAGGGCGTGACCCAGCCTCGCCCCTACCACCAGGTGTGGGACGGCGTGGCTGAAGTACACATGGCCCTCAACAACCAGGCCACCGGGCTTCTGGTAGGTCCCCAGAGGCGCGAAGCCCAGAGGATGAGCAGGCGGGGAAGGGGCCGGCGAGCAGAACCCCCACTTTACCCTCTCTGGCCCCCAGAACCTCAAGAAGGACATCAGGGGCGTGCTGGACCAGATGGAGGACATCCAGCTGGAGATCCTGGGGTGATGTGGGGGCTGGAGGCCCGGGGGCGAGGGCTGGCTGAGCTGCGATAGTGTCTGGGTCAGGGTGCGGTGCACCCGTCCCTGACGGGTCTGCAGTTCCCCAGCGCCAGGGCAGTGGTGAGGGCTGAGGAGGGGGTATACCTATGGTGCTGACTGCAGCACCCCCGCCCCCCCAGGGAACGGGCCCAGTGTCGCACCCAGGCCAGGAAGGACCAGAAGATGGCATGTAGAGGGGTAAGCCCCCACCCCCACCCTCCCGGAAGCCGCGCTCGGGCAGCGGGGAAGGAGGCGGGTGAGCAGGCCTGCCCTGACCTCACCGGCTCGGCCCCTTCTCCGCAGAAAGCGCGGCTGCAGCTGGGATGCTCCGAGGGCCTCAGAGGCCAGCTCTGGTAGGTGGCCCAGCCTGCGCAGGGACCGAGCCCAGTGCCCAGGGCCCGTCCCCGGGCGCCCCGCCCCCTGACCACCAACGCCCGCAGGCTGCTGGCCCTGAGGCTGCTGCTGGGCGCTCTGTTGGCCTGCACCGCCGCCTACGTGTACGTGGTCGACCCCGCACCCTTCGAAGGGATGGTGCCGCCCCTGCTGAGCCGCGCCGCTGTCTGGAAGCTGCGGGCCCTGCTGGGCCCGTTCCTGCGCCTCGAGGTGGACGGCTTCCTGCCCTTCTAGGCCGGAGGCCCAGCGGCCCCAGCGAGGAGGAAGCCAGCAGGCCGGCGCGGTCCCCAGCGCCCAGCGGCCGCGCCGGCCCCGTCCACGGCACTGCAGCGCACCGTCCCCGCCCGGAGGCTTGGAGAAGGGAGGGGGCGGGGGCTGTCCTGAGGGCCGGGCCTGCGGCCGGACATATAGTCGTGACTCTGGGCCTGTGTGCTTGTTTCCATGGATACCGGGGCTGGCGCTGCTGGAGCCTGTGACGCCTTCCCGGGCTGATCTTGCAGCGAGGGTCCCCGGGGTGGCGCCCCTCTCTGGCACCCCTCGCCCACCTGCTGTGGGGGTAGCCTCTCCGCAGCCCCCTTGTCACCAGGAGGGGGGAGGGAGCCTCAGTGAAAGTGAGCTCCCCAGGCCTCATCCCCAGGTGGGCGGACCTTGGGGAGCAGGTTCTGTCCCAGAGGTGCTGCTGAACCCAAACAACCCGCATCCCTGTCTGGCCTACCACCCACCTCCCACACCTGCCCAACCACCACCCAGCGCCCTCCCCCCCATTCCTGTTTACCTCCCCAACCCAGGGGGTCTGTCCAGTCCAGGCTTGAAGGACAGGGGCACCACGGTGGTGGACAGAACCATGGAGGTAAAACACCAAAGATTTTATTTACTGCATTAAACTGGGGGGAGGGAATACCTTTTAGAACAAGAGACCAGATTTGTGGCTGCTCGTCCCCATGTGGGAGAAACAGCTCTGCTGGCAAGAGACGGGGGCTGGCCAGGGCCCCGCCCCGCCCCTGGGGGCGTCGGGGGGCCCAGCTGGCTGGGGGCTGCAGGGCTGGGGATGGCGGGGCCCTCTGAGTACCCCAGGTGTGCAGAGAAGGAAGGAAGACCGTCGGGGCAGGGCTGGCGGGCTGGGGTCTCCTCTGGCTGGCTGCTGCAGGAGCTTAAGGCATCAGTTCATGTGCAGGGTGCAGGGGGAGGGGGCAGTGCAGAGACCTGCAGGGGCTGCCTGAGACCCCCACCCGGCCCGGCCCAGCCCACAGAGGCCGGGCTCCCTGGGAAGGAAGGGAGTTGGCGTAAAGTGCTTGGTCAGGCAGGGGGCCGGGTGTGGGGGCAGCGACAGCCCAGAAGGCTGTGGTGGCCCCTGCAGCTCGGGGGCCCCCGCCTGGGGGGTCTGACCCTCTGTGGCGGGCGGGGGCCTCCTGAGCCGGGAGGGCGCAGGGTCACGGGCCCTGGCAGGCTGGGGATCAAGTCAAGCTGTGGCTGGTGGAACGGAGGCCCCGGGGCCCCTAGGGTCCACAGCAGCCCAGCCCTCCGGGGCCCCAGAGTGGCCTACTTGGTGCCCCGCTCGGGCCCCGAGAGGCTGGGGAAGAGGCTGGAGGCAGCCAAGTGCAGCCGGCACACAGCCCCCCGGGGAGGCGCCCCTGGGGCTGGGCTCCAGGGGGCCCGCAGCGGCGGGCGGTCCTCTGGGCGGCCGAAGTGGCACAGGTGCAGGCCAGGGGGCGCCCAGGGCTGGCCGCGCCGCCCCCATCCACGGCTGCAGGTGCCGATCCAGCCCCTGCGGGTCGCAGCGTCCAGTGAGAGAGAAGCAGAAAGGCGGAGGTCAGCGGACCAGGCCCTACCCCCGGGCCTCCAGTCCCCGGAAGGCTGTGGATTCCCCCCACCCTGCCCACCGCGCGTCTGAGGAGGGGCGCAGGGACCGGTCCAGCTGCCCAACATCCCAGCCACAGGCACCCCCTGCTCAGGGGCCCCGGGGTGGCTCAGCCCAGCTCCCCCAACACCCTGTTACTTCCAGGTGACACAGACACGGGAGGCCACACACCCCTGCCCGGCCTCCAGCCTGGCACCAGTTCAGGAGCGCCCACAAGGAGCAGCCAGGCCCGGACAGGCTGCCATCCCCTCTCCCGCGGCCTAACCCCTCTGCCCCGCCAGGAGCCCTGGTCTTGCTCAAGGAAAGGACCCAAGTGACTCTTTTTCTTTTTTTAATAAAATTATAGATATATCGATGTAGATATAAAAACATAGAACAGACACAATGCAAGCGGACGCTGCCGTGTGCTTACTCTCGGGTCCCTGGCACCAGGTGGAACTCCAAGCCCTCCCGATGTGCTTCCCACTTGGGCCCCAGGCTCCAGAGGGGCCTGGGCTTTGCGTGCCTTGGGTGGGGGTCTCCAGTTTGCAGGGAGGGGCTCGGGGTGGCCTGGGCCCCCAGGGGCGGCACTGGGCCTCCTGTCTGCTCCCCCAGCCCCCGTCACCTCCCACAAGAGCGTAAAGCAGAGGTTAAGGCTTCAATTAAAGCGTGTTTCCAGGCGGGGCAGGGGAGGGGGACGGCAGGGGCCTGAGCGTTGACACGTGGGATGCAGCATGGCAGCTCAGAGCACAGACGTGGGGATGCGCCCACCAGCGGGGGTGAGACGAGACACATGGAGCCAGGACCCCACCCACAGCTGGCTGTTTGTCCGTCTGTCCACCTGTCTGTCAGAATAGCTGGGTGCCTGTGGGCTGGGCCCATGCTCCCTGTGGGAGAGCTGGCCGTGCCAAGCTACAAGCTTGCAGCAGGTCCCTGAAAGGCAAGGGGTAGGGGCAGCCGGGCAGCGGGGCCCTCGGCCAGGGGCTCAGGCCTCTCTCTCCGTCTCTGGGCCACGGGAACCCACGCAGAAGGGAAGCGGGTGGGGCCGGCCGGGTGACAACCTCAGGGGCACAGGTGCGCTCCGTGCCTCTCGCCGCCCCAGCTCACGGGAGCAGAACCACCAACACGCAGGCCCTGCAGCCCCATGGCCCACAGCCCCGCAACACCTGGTGAGCAGGTGCGGACGGGCGGCCGAGGACCAGGGACGGGCCGTGGAGGCATGGCTTTCCTCGCCGAGGCGTCCGCGCCAGGGGCAGAGAAGCTGGGAGGGGTGGCCGCGGGGGGTCGTGGTTCCCATGGCGCTCGGCGACGGGGGCAGTCGGTCCTCACACCGAGATCTCGTATGTGGTCCCACCCACGCCGGACACCTTCTTAACCAGCGTGTGCCGGGCGGGGCTGGCGGAGGGTCCCGGGGGGCCAGGGGCCGGCCCCAAGCGGGTCAGACCCGGGGACTGCCCATTAAGCTTACTTGGGGGGGTCTTCAGCTGAGGGTGGTCCCTGCATCGAAACAAGCAGACACACGCACACTGTGAACACGGGTACACGGCAGAACACGGCCAGCGGAGGCAACGGACAGAGGACACAGACAGACGGAACCCTGGGCAGCCCCTGCCTCTGAGCTGGACAGTCCCACGTGGAGATGGGGGACGGGGGGTGGAGGACAGACATCTGTCAGAACAGCCACCATCCCTTCTTTCCCAGGCTGCTCAGCACAGACCAAGAGCACAGGGAGGCCAGGTGGACCCTGGCCAGTGCATCCGTGTCCTGGCGCCCTGAGCTGGGGAGCCCACAGTCACCCTCTGACCTCCTCCTTGCTCCCTCTGAGGAAAGAGAGGGGCTGCCCTTCAGCCCTGCAGCCGCTGGGCGCTGACCAATAGCATGGACCTTGCCGCCCACTGGGCCTGTCACCCAGCCTGCCTCCGCCCCCTGCCTGAGCCTCCCTTTGCCCGTCTCTGAGCAGGGAAGGCCCTGGACGGCCAGGACCATGGTGCCCAGAGTGCATATCCCGCTGCAGGATGACATCACCCTGACTTGGCCTTCTGAACTCGGGCAGTTGACCATCTCTAGAAAGACCCAGGATGCCCCACGTGCTGGGTCTGTCAGCCCAGGAAGGGTGCGGGCTGTTGGCTCAAGGTGCAAAATCACCTGCCCCCACCCCAGGGTGTCCAGGGCGTCCTTGGAGCTGGTGACCCTCACGCTGGCCAGCAGGAGCCTCCAGGCTGGATGAGGCCCACCCCCCAGGGTAGCCTCAGGCCTCCTGGGCAGCCTCCCAGCCAAGAGCCCCGCAGACCCCTGCCCCGTGCCCAGTGGCCAGCCACACTCCAGCACCCACCTCTGCACAGCCAGCGAGGGCGGCGGTTCCGGGAGGTCCGCATGGATGAAGGCGACGGCCTTGGGGCCAGCATAGGAGGGTGAGCAGGGGGTGCCAGGTGGGGACGGGGGCACCTGGTGCACCGGCGACCTGTGTGGGCCGCTGGTGGGACGGACCCCTGGGCCGCCGCTACTGGCCAGGTCTGTCTGCAGGGAGGAGGAGGAGGTCCGTGGTGCCCGGCTCACCGCGCTGGACAGCGAGGACAACGAGGTCTGCAGAGCGGGGTTGCGGGCGCCCCCGAAGCCAGGCCCGGCCACCAGGTCATCCCGGGAGCCGCAGCGCAGCCCGAGGCCGCGTGGGCCCTCGGACAGCACGCCGGCCTGCTGCAGGCTGTAGGAGCTGGGCGTGTCATAGACTCCCGAGTCGCCGAAGAGTGAGTCGGCCTGAGAGCGCAGCAGCCGCTCCCGCTCCTCCCTGTCCTTGCGCTCCTGGATGGAGGCCATGATGGTCCGGGATAGGTTGTCATAGCGCACCGGCGAGGGCTCCCGCGGCCGGGGGCCCAGCACCGGGCTGAAGCTGCGGGGCGGTGGCCGTGGCGGGTCGCCTGGAGCCCCCGCGTGCAGGTAGGGGGAACGGTAGCCGGGGGCGCCAGCTGCAGGGTGGGCCGGGCAGGCGTGGCCCCCAGGGGAGCCGGGGTTCAGCAGGCTATCGTAGGACAGGCTGCCATTGCGGTTGGGCAGCGCGTGGGGGGCAAAGAGGCTGCGGTGGGGCGTGGGGGGCCCACCCTCGGAGCGCAGGGGCTGCAGGGCCACGTGGTCCCCGCCCCGCCGACTGGCCGCCTTGAGGCTCAGGGAGCGCAGGGCGCCTGAGAAGGTGTCGGCCGCGCTGAGGGGCGGGTAGTCAGGCAGGTCCAGGCTGGGCTCGGACGCAAAGTCCAGGCTGTGGATGCTGTCCTCCCCCAGCGTCAGGGAGTCGGTGCCTGTGACCTGCAGGGAGAGAAGGCCTGTCCACGTCTGCTCACCCCAGGCCCTGCCAGATGCCCTGTGCCCTCTGGGAAGCTGCCATCAAGTGGCGACAAGTGCAGCGACGAGCTGCCCCCAGAAGCCCGCAGTCCCCTTGCCCCCGGAGGGAAGAGGCCCGGGGTGGGCACAGCAGTGTGGGTGGCCTCAGGGCACATGGACAACCAGCCAGACCCTCTGTGGGGTCCAGGACAACCCCAGGAAGGAGGCGACCATTCTAAGGGCCACGGGACCCTGGCCAGGCAGGCCATCAGTCCTGGGGGATCCGGGTGTGCTGGCCCATAACAGGCCTGCCCTCCAGTGGCCATGAAGGAAGCATGCAGCCCGGGGACCTCAGGGCTCTTGTCCTCTGCTCAGGCCGCCCACTGCCCCAAGTGAACGCAGAGAATAAATGTGCTTCCTCAAACAATCTCAAATTCCTCTGAAGCCTTCGCGGGGGCCCTGAAGGCCTCAGGCAGTGACTAACGTGGAATTCCAGGCGCCCCGCACACAGTGCTTCCGGGGGCAGCGCCCACAGTGGCCCGGGGAACAGAGCCGAGCCAGCAGGCAGGCAGGCCAAGGGCCAGAAAGACCAGGACACCCTGCCCCAGATGGCACGCTAACCCTCTGTGACCCAGAAGGCACGCTAACCCTCTGTGACCCAGAAGGGGTCTTCCCGAGGGCCTCACGGGGGCGGGGCCTCCTCGGGTAGGAACGCCTGGGGCGGGGCCTCCTCGGGTAGGAACGCCTGGGGGCGGGGCCTCTCGGGTAGGAGCTCTTGGCTGAGGGGCCTCCCGGGCAGGGCCTCGGGACCCCGGGCGGGGCCAGGCTTCCTCACCTGCTCCGCCGGCCCGCAGAATGGCGCCTTGGGACCCGTGGGAAAGGCGGGCCGGAACTTGTACATGGCGGGTGTCGGGGGGCTGGTCCTCTGCGCCGACAGGGCACTCTCTGGAGGAGACGGGCCGCGGTCAGGCTGGGATCGCTCGGCGCCCCTCCCTCCACTCGGGTGCTCCCGCCTCACCAGCACTCTCCGGGCGCGGGGTCTGCAGGTCGCTGCCAAACGTGCCAGCCTCCACCTTAGGGGGCAGTGGCGGCCCCAGGTCCAGGGGCTTCTCATCCAGCCGGTCCAGGCTGCCCTTGGACTGGAAGGGGATATGGTCAGTGGTGTGCAGGTACCGGCCAGGGGCAGGGCTTTATTGGGAACTCTATCCTAGCGCCCAGGACCCTGACCCTTCCTTTGTTCGGCTCGGTGGTCCTCTTCCTTCTACTTCGTGGCCCCGCCAACCTGGCGGCTTCCCGCCGCTCCCCATCCCCCACCCACCCCTGGGCGCCCACCTTGCTGCGGCCCAGGCCAGCCTTCAGCCCATTGTCACTAAGCTTGACCTTGAGCGGTGGCGCTCGCTCCAGGAGCTCCGGCCGAAGGAAGGGCGGCTTCAGGCGAGCAGCCAGCGGCAGCCGGGGCGGCTCCACCACATACCTGCGCCAGGGCAGAGGGTCAGTGGCCAGGGCGGCCGTGCTTGAATGCGTGCCGAGGGAAGGGCCCGCCAGGCGAGAGCAGATTGGACAGGCTGAGAGCCTCACCGGGGCGCCAGGGGGCTGCACAGCACGTGCTCCACGTTCCCGTAGCAGCCGCGGGTGAAGGGGTTCACGCCCCCACGGAACTTCCCCGTCACCTGTGGATATGGAACCCCTCAGCCAGCCTGGCCACCCAGGGTCAGCCAAGGAGGGAAGACAAACAGGGACAGCGGGGTTCCTCAGAGGTCAGTTGGGCAGCGTCAGCACAGGGATGTCCCCCACCTAGGTCACCAGGACCTGCCCCTGCATGCAGTGGAACTTCTAGGTTGATTCACTGGTGGCCACAGTGGCCACCGATGGGGGTCTGGAGGGGTACAGGGCAGGAGAGACCCTACGTGCCAAACCCCACTGGGGGCTCCAGGGCTGGAGCCTTCCCCAGCACTGCTGCACGTCAGCCAAGGGCCCCCAGGCCCCTGCTCCGACCATGCTCCTGCACGGCATCGTGTGGCCCAGGCTCCTCGCTCAGCCGGTTGGGAACCCGCCCACACCCATCCCCGTCAAGAATGCGCGGCACCCCCCAGGTCTGCACCTGCTCGTTGGTGGTGCGGCCCCGAGTGACCAGCACCACGTGGAAGCCCGTGAGGCCGACGACGGGGATGAAGAAGAGGCCGGCCACACACATGACGGCCATGCTGGCCCGTTAAGGCCAATGGCCAAGGGCGAGGACGGAGCAGCTGCCTGTGGCTAGACGGCTCAGGCCCTCCCCACCACCCCACTCAGGGAAGGGGACCCACTCCCCGGGGGCTTCCGGGCTCCGCCCCAGCCCTCCGGGCCTCGACTTCCCCACGAGATGTGTCTCCGGGCCACACCGCCTTTGTGGTCAGGCCAAGGATACGTGATGGTGGTGTGGGCGGCGCCCAGCCCCTCCGCGTGGTTCAGCACGTAGACCAGCCCGAAGGCGACGACGCCCACCATGTGCGCGCTGAGCGACAACAGGAACAGGAAGAAATAGCGGTAGTTGCGGCGCCCGATGCAGTTGTTGACCCAGGGGCAGTGGTGGTCGAAGTCCTGGGTGGGAACAGCGCGTCACACTCGGGGTGGGGGGGGGGGGGGGGGGCAGGGCAGAGGCAGGGCCAGACCCAGCAGAGGTGGGGCGGAGTCAGGGGTAGGGTGGGGCCGAGCAGAGGTGGGGCCAGGGCAGGGGTGGAGCAGAGGTGAGGTCAGGGAGGGGCGGGGCGGAGGGGCGGGGCGGAGGGGCGGGGCGGAGGGGCGGGGCGGAGGGGCGGGGCGGAGGGGCGGGGCGGAGGGGCGGGGCGGAGGGGCGGGGCGGAGGGGCGGGGCGGAGGGGCGGGGCGGAGGGGCGGGGCGGAGGGGCGGGGCGGAGGGGCGGGGCGGAGGGGCGGGGCGTCACCTCCACGCAGTTGTCGCAGACGCTGCAGTGGGAGCACCGCGGCGGGCGGTAGAAGTGGCAAGTGGCGCACCACTTCATACGGACCTGGATGCCCCGCACATCCACGTTCTTGTACAGCGGGGCCCGGAAGTCGTCCTCCTTGTCCTCGTCCTCATCCGCTGTGGGCCGGGGGCGGCAGGAAATTGACCGCCCTGGCAGAAGAGGCCAGCCCTTCCCCAGCCACTCCGCTCCCGGCCCGGCTTGCCCTCGTCCAGCCACTCACACTCGAGCGAGAGAGAGTGGGGAGCCGCCCCGCACAGGGCCCTACCTCGGGGGAAGACGCCAGGGTCCATGAAGGTAGCCATGCTGAAGTTGGCCAGGACAAAGAGGAAGAGGATGCCATTGTAGACAGGGACGGCTGGGGACACGGCGCGTGTCAACCATGGGCACCTGTGTCGGACAGCAGGGAGAGCTCAGTCTGGGGTGTGGCAGGTGTGTGGGGAGGGGACGTTGGGGCAGCGGCCTTAGGCGACACACATGCAGTGCTCAGGGTGGCCACCAGAGCCAGCTCTGACCCAGCCACCCCCCAGCGCCTGCCAGGAACTCAACTTCCAGTTGAGAAAGCTGAGGCTCAGAGAAGGGCAGGAGGGGTTGGCCAGAGCCAAGGCTTGTCCTCCCATCCCCACTGGAGATCTTTGCTGGGTGCCCTGCCCTGGGAGGGGTGGACACAGAGGGTGAGAGACCCTCTCTGCGCATGCGGTCTGATGGGCAGAGGCCAGTGACCCGCTGGGCAGCTCAGGCCAGCCCTGGGCCTCACTGAGACCTGTCCCTGGCCCAGCAGGCCCCTGCTTCCAGGGAGGTTCTGGGGTGTGATGTGGGAAGCGGCCCTGGTCTGTAAATGCACGGTGCGGAGGATGCGTGCCGTCCCCTGTGGAGTGCGGTCTCAGGGCCTGGGCCTAGGTGCATCTGCACCCAGACAGCCTTGTTTCATTGTCTTATGTATTTGTCTGTGGCTGTGTCAGGCCTCAGCTGCGGCACGCAGAGTCCAGGCGTGCGGGCTTCTCCCTTGTCGAGGTGTGCAGGATCAGTAGCTGTGACCCACAGGCTGAGCTGCTCCGCGGCAGGTGGGACTCAGCTCCCCAAGCAGGCATCCAACCTGCATCGGATCGGCAGGCGGATCCTCAGCCACTGGACCCCCAGCAGCCCCAGTCCCTTCTTAGCTTGCCGCCTTTCTCTCCGCAGGGCAGTACAGAATCCCTGTGGCCTCTGAAGGCACATGCCCCTACCCCTTCGCCGTCTCTCATCACCCCTCCACACTGGGCTCCAGGGCTGTCCCCTCTTCCAGTAAGCCTTCCCAGACTGCTAGCTCGCTGCGGAGGTCTTGCACATGTCCCTGGTAGACACTCTGGCACCAGAGTGTCTTCCTAGCCCTCACAGGACCTGCCCGCAGCCCTCTCTGAGGATGTGCCTGGCCTCAGGCAGTGGCCGGGGGGCCCCTGCCTCCACTCTTGGCGGTTCCCTGAGTTTGCCCACCAGGCTACCCTGAAGCGCCTCTGGCTCCAGGCTCCCTGTCCCTCCTGTGCTGAGCAGCGGGTGCCCAGTGGGTCCGCTGTGCACACCCAGGCCCTGCATGGAGGCCAGGAGCCCCTGGGATCCCCGACACCGGCCTCAAGGACAGGCCCTGTGGCCACGCGTGAACGAGTCATGTGGGCGGCCCTGGCCAGCCAACACTGGTCACACTGGCACCCAAGCCTGCCTTGGCCAGCTGCCAGCCCTGCCACCCCAGCAACCACCTCCGTGCGGGTAGAACTTCTCTATTTTTAGTGGAAAGCGAGAGGCTATTTAAAGACTCCGCTCCCACGGCAGCACACTGGGCGGGCTGGGAGCCGCGCGTCACCCCTTCCTCTTCTCTGGGACCCGCCGTGGAGGTGACACGCGGCCCAAGGACACAGCGTCTATGTGCCAGGCGGGCGGCCCGCCTCCACCGTGCCTGTCCACGGCCAGGAGCAGACGCCTTCCCCGCTCCCGTCCCTGCGTGCTGCCCGGCACACAGGCGGCATTCGGTGCGTGTTCGTGGGCTCTGGTCCAGCGCCATTTGGAGGGTCGGCGGTGGGCCCCAGAGGCGTGCTCTGCCCAACGGGATGGGAGGGGCTACCGGCCCAGATGCCAATGGAGAGGGGTGGATGAGACAGAGCCAGGCCCGGCCGGGACCGGGGACAGGTGGGTGCCGCAGACCCGCCCTGGTGCGGAGAACTGGCTCTCCACGCGCCTTCTGAAGACGGCTGGCCGCGGCCTCCATGTGGAAGGAAATGTGCTCTCCTGCACTGGTGCCGTGGAGGAGCCAGCCCGCTCCCAAGGAAAGGGCCAGGACGGGAACAGACAGACACGTGGACGCAAGGTGCAGCGGGGTGGCACACCTGTCAGCTCCAATTCACTGTTGGGTGTGGGTATCAGGGTTGTTGCCTCACCCCCGGCAGCCCATGCCGCCCTGTCCTCCCTGAGCCTCCGTGGCCCTAAGCGGCAGCAGGACCAGGGCGAGAGCTGCAAGGCAGCGGAGCCACCCTTGCCAGATGGCCTCTGCCCCGGACAGGCACCACCCGCCCCCCAGCGCCCATGGGCAGCACGTCCCAGGGAGGGCACGGTGCGGCCTCAGCAAGGGCAGGGCAAGCCTAGGGGGACACGGGTTTTCTGACAGGGGCCTGAGCCCCCTCCATTCACCATCTCTAGCCCCCTAGGCTTAACTCAAACACAGGGTCAGGGGCTGCCCTGCACCCTGGCCCCCGTCCTTCCGCTCGCAACCTCCACCCCGGGCGTGCCGAAAGGGGTCTCAGGCCTGGGTCCCCCACAGGGACCGGCTCAGTCACCAGTGCTGCCAGGGCCCAATTCAGCTAAGCAGGGGAGAGAACAAAAGAGCACACGTCCCTGTGAGCATGCACACATGCACATGTGTGTGGACACTGCATAAGCATGCACACACACAGGACAAGTGCAACACGACAGCCAGGTGTGCACTGACGTGTGTACAGACAAGCACACTCGTGCACACAGGACACGTGATCAACACGACAGCCGGGTGTGTGCTGACGTGTATACAGAAAAGCACACTCGTGCACACAGGACATGGGATCAACACGACAGCCGGGTGTGTGCTGACGTGTGTACAGACAAGCACACTCATGCACACAGGACATGGGATCAACACGACAGCTGGGTGTGTGCTGATGTGTGTACGGACAAGCATACTCGTGCACACAGTGACACATCCATACCCACAGACACGGACGCAGACACGTCCCCCTCCGGTGGACTCTCACCCCCGCCCTCTCTGGACCCTGAGGAGTGAGGAAGCATGCGCTCGGTGGGCAAGGCCTGGCAGGCACTGCCCAGGCGTCTGAGCCTGCGCCAGGCTCCCGGGGGACCTCTTGGCCCTCGGGACAACCCCCTCAACCCCCCGGGGAACGGTGTGCTCCAGGCCCCCCTGCCAGCTGGGGTTGGACACCGCCCACCACGGAAGCTGTGCTGCGGGCCCGGGCCGGCCCCCTCCCCCCGAGCCTCCCGTGACCCCACCTGGGCCTGCAGGAGGCCCCACCCAGTAGGATGGGGGTTCCACAGAGTAGCAAGCAGCCACGGCCAAATGTGGAATGGAAAATTTTAGCTCAGACGTTTTCATTTAAATCGGATTCTTCATTAACACTGGCTAATGAAGCTCAGGCACGGGGCAGCCAGAACCAGAGGTGGGCGGCCACTCTGCCCTGGTCCAGCCAGGAGGGCCTCTGGCTTCCTGCACCTACCCCACGGACCCCCGAGCAGAGGAGGAACGTGCCTCAGGGCACCGGGGCTCCTCAGGCCACACGTGGCAGGTCGTGGCAGGGGGCTCACCTCTCCCTGCAGCCCCTGCAAGGGGGCCCATCCATGTGGGCCCACTGCAGGCTGGCTTGGTCCTAGGCCAGGCCTCATGGCCCGACTGGGCATAGGGACCACTCAGGTCCATCGTGCCTACGCCTCTGTGCGACATCCAGAGGGGAACCCAGTGGGTCCAGAAAGACAAGACAGCACAGGCCCGACGTGGGTCCCGGCCCCACAGCCCCGGCTCTCTGATGCTCACAAGGTCCCTGTCACCCTGCAGGGTGGCTCCAGGAGTGGGAAGGGGCGGGTCAGGGACCTGGCCTGGGGCTCTCAGACACCCCGGACCCAGCACCTAAGCCGGCCTGGCACTGAGCCTTCTGGTGCCCAGGGGGACAGGACTGTTCTGAGAACCCAGGGAAGCTTCCTGGAGGAGGAGGGCTGCCGGGCAGCTCCCCTGTGGCATGCTGCCCTTCCTCAGCGGGGGGACCCCACCTCTGGGCATGCTCGCCATGCCCAGCCTCTCCTGGTGGCAGGTCTGAATATCCTGCCAGCCAAGATGCTCAGCAAGCTGGCCCAAAGCAGGGGTCCCCAGTCCCCTCAGCCTGGGCTCCCACTCCGAGCCACACCAGGAGCTGCTGTCCGCGCCGACCTACCTCAAACAGGCAGCTCATATTTCCTGAGCGCAGAAAGGGGCCAGGGGCCCCAGTGTCCAGCAAAGTCCAAGAAGCAGAGAACACAGAGTCCCGATCCCATGGGGGCCCAAGGCAGGGTGGGGAGAGCCCCGGAGCGGGGGTCTGGCTCCGCGCAGGGCCTGGGATCAGAGCTAGGGGGACGCGAGGCCTGTCCAAGGAAGGCACTGCCCGGTCCCCTGCCCACCCGGAACAGCCCACTGCAGGCGGCACCACTGGGCCTGGGTGGCCTGGCAGAACCCGTGCAGAACCGCACCACCTTGGTGGAGCCCAGCAGGACTGGGCTGAGAGCAGGCCAGGGTCCTTGATGGTCACTCGGCCAAGGAGCACGGCCCGGGGGTGCAGGGAGGGTCCCAGGCAAGAGGACGCTGCACCTGGACACGGCCCGAGCCCCCGCGCCACCTTCCACACCAAGCTGCCCTGGGGCGCTGAGCACAGAGGCAGGGCAGGGACCCTGCATGCTCGCCCCCAGGGATGGGGCCATCGGGACCTTCTGAAACCAAGGGAAGCCACAGGACAAGAACCCTTCCTTGGGGGGTCAGGGTGCTCTGAGCAGGAGAGGGGATGATGCTAAGCTCAGCTTCTTGTTAAACTTTTCCCTTACATCTCACAAGTTCTCACCAAGAACACGAATTCCTTTTAAAGTCAGAAGGACGAATGCTGAATTGCACTTGGGGGTGAGGAACCAGGACCAGCGAGCGGAGGCCAGGCTGCGAGGAAGCAGGGCTGAGGCTCCCCCGGGGAACCCCACCGGGGCCCAGAGGCCAGAGCAAGGAGCCCGCCCCCCAGAAGCTCCCGCGGGACACGTCCCCCCTCGGCCTGCGCCCGCTGCCCACAGCCAGCAGCATCTCAGTGACGAGAACACGTCTGCTCGCCAAAGCCAGAAATAAGCCCATCCACACAGCCTTTTTTAAACACGCTCCTGGCAGCCTGTGGCGCCCACCCAGCCCAGCAGGGCCCACTCGCCTGCGGGCGCCCACTGCGGCCTGGTCAGCCTTGGGCCGCTGCCCGCGTCCCTGCCGAGGGGAAAGGGTGCCCGGCTGGCCGCAGTCACCCTAAGCCTCAGGTCCCCAGAAAGGCTGGAGCGGTAGTTATTCCGGTCACCTGGCCATGTCCCAGTCTGGAAACCATGGCAGGAAGTGGCCGCAGACCTGCATGGCTAAAGCCGGGGTTCCCAACTGCTCCCTGTGCCTGGGGTGGGGGGCAGGGGGCAGGGTCACGACAACGCAGAGGGAACCTTTTCATCAGCACCCGCCTGGTCTGCACTAGCCCAGGACCGGCCGGCCCCCTGCCTCAAGGGTCCCAGTGCCCACTGGAACCAGAGTCCCTGGGTGTGGCCTGGTTGGGTCCTTTGGCCATGACCACTGGGCCTTCCTGAGGAGGTCAAGGGAAAGAGGAGGGCACTGCCAGGCCAGCGTCGGCAGTGGCCGTGGGGCAGGCACGTGGCAGCCGGGCCAGGCCACACCTACACGGGAACAACTTGGCTGGGGCCTGGGGCCGGACGGCCGGGAGGGCACCTGGGAGCCACCGTCCACTGCTTGCAAGGGGGGGTGGTGGCCCTGGGTGGCCGGCGTCCCCTCCTGGGCCCACAGGGAGGGCAGGGCTGCAGCCACACCCCGTGCAGACCCACACGCACTCCGCTGCCCTGGGCGGGCGCCTTGCACCCAGGGGGGCCTGCCTGGGCACTCCGGGGTGCGGGGTGGGGGGGGGGGGGCCTGCAGGATACCAGGGTCCTCACACCCAGGACTCACCTGGCTCTGCCTGGCTGGCATCAGCCATGGCCCAGAGTGGGGGCTCGCGGCGCCCACAGCCCTGTGCCCCCCACCCGGCCCAGCCCACTGTCCAGTCCCCGGTGGGGTCCAGTCCCGCCGGGCGAGTGCAGCGCCCTGCGCGCAGCCCTGCCCCTTCTGGCCCCGGCGCCCGCCGCGGCCGACTCACGTGAACACGAAGAACAGGGTGCTGGAGCCGACCAGCAGCGCGGCCGCCGTGGCCACCGGGATGTACTTGGCGGGTTTGAGGCGCGTCCCGGGGCTGCGGGGCATCCTGGGTGCCGCGCCGCCGCATCCCTCCCCGGGGCCGGGCGGGCGGGGCCGGCAGGACGGGCAGGACCCGGCGGCGGCGGCGGCCCGGGAGGAAATCCCACCCCGCGGGCGCGGCGGCGCGGCGGCGTGCTGATGTCAGCGCGCCCCTTAAGGTGGACCGGCGCGGGGCCAGGGGCCAGGCGAGGCCCCTCGCGACCGCCGCCCCGCCCGCCCTCCCCGCCCATCGCTGGGGGCGGGGCCGGGCTCAGACCTGCCTGGAGCGCCCCCACTCCCACCCCAGGACATGTCCAAGGGTGGCGGATCGTGACACGGCAGGGCGCCTTGGTGGTTTATCCCCTGCCCACTTCACAGGCCCTGAGCTGGACGAGAGGGCGGCAGCCGGCAGGGTAAGAAGGGCGGCCGGCTGGCCCTCTCCTGTCCCAGGCTGCAGGCCTCACCGGACAGAGTGGGGTGCCCTGCCCCTGCCTAGGACAGGCTGTCTGGGTAGGCTCACCCCTTGCAGGAAACCCCACCCCCAGACCCCGCGGCTGCCACTTAAGGTGGACCTGACCACAGTGAGATCGGGCCAGCCTGGGTCCGCTGCTCTGAAACCAAGACCTTCAGCCCCTCCCCAGGTGGGAATCCATGGGGAAGGGTCTGCTGTTCTGTGGCCAGAACCCTGTGCAGCCGTGTGCCTGAGCCCCTCAGGCTGGGAGACCCCACCTGGCCCTGGGGCCCCAGGCAGCTACTGGACAGAAGAGATGGTGTGGGTGTCCTCCCACCACTCCTGGCCATAGCCTCTGCCTGGCGAGGAGCAGCCCCCTGGAGGCCCAGGGCCGCAGGCAGGTAGGAAGCGGACACCTCCTGGCTCTACCTGGCTGCCTCTGCCTCCGGTGGCCCGAGGTCCTGAGGACACACTGTGATTCTAGCCCTGCCCCTCAGGGTCTCTGGGTCTGTAGGGGGTGAGTGCAGGGAGTGGGCAGGATGTGTGTCCCTCTGGGCAGAGGGTCCCAGGGAGCTGTGGCCCAGGGATCCCCTTCCAAGGGCAGCGGGGAGCAGGCCTGACCTGCAGGCCGGGCTGTGATACAGACGCGGCAGCCACTTCCCTTCCCCACGCCACCCTCTTGCCCTGCCCCACAGCCTGGCTCAGGGCCAAGCACAGGCATCCTCCGGCCTGGTCCTGCCGTGTTCCCCAAACCCCCGCCCCCACAGGACTCCTTCGGAGCCGGTGGTCTCTGCGGAGGACACAGGGCCGCACTAGACCAGCGCCGACTGTGCACTTGGGGAGACCCGCCCCCCGAGGATGCCCCACCTCCACCCAGACAAGAGGGCCCAGAGCTGCGGGGGACAGTCTTCTCTGAGGACGGTCACGGGGCTGTGCCCGGCTCCAGGTCAGACGGGTGGCTCTGCCAGGGCAGAGGGCCACCCAAAGATGCCCGGTCAAAGCCCGGGGCACACCGAGGGCACCTGGTGGGCGTCCCCACCCCAAAGCCGGGGCAGAGCGAGGGGGCGGCGCACACACGTCCTGCCTCCGTGCAGGTTTCAAATGTGTTGTTTATTCGCTATTTTGATGACTATAAATAAGTGTTTCCACTATGGAAAAGAAAGTTAGCACGGTACATTCTCGTGACCAGGGAATGGATTTTCTGAAGTTGTCTTCATGAGGGCAAAAACTTGGAAAAAAAACAACCTGAATGTTGGAAGTCAGTTCTTTATATAAAGTCCCTTGTAAAAACAAAACAGAATAAAAACAAACCGAAAAGAAGGCGCAGGGCAAAATTAAAAAAAGAAACGGGGAGACGGGGGCAAGGTGCCCGGGGCGCCTCACTGCTCCTCCTCGACTGCCGCCGGGGCCGCGTCCTGGGGCTGCTCGCCCTCCTGCACCGATAGCGCCTCGAGCTTCTCCACCACCTTCTCGGTGCTGTCATTCTTGCCGGACCCTGGGGGACACAGGGGTGAGGTCAATGGGAGGCGCAGCAGCCGGCCGTGCCCCAGCGTCTCCAGGCGAGCGTGTGCCCGGGACTCTGGCGGCAGAACAAGCCCAAGCAAGCAGGCACAAGCACCTCCCCAAGCCCCCACGGCCCCAGGGAGACACAGCCAGCCCACCCCCAGAAAGCACCCGTGTACCGGGGTAGCTGTGCTGCCCGTAACAGGGCAGAGGTCACAGCCCCCGCAAGTTCCTGTGGCAGACGGAAAAAGCACCCGCCTGGGGCTGCGGCTGGGTGCAGAGTGAGTCTGCAGAGCCCCCACCCACAGGCCCGCGGCACCTTTTTTTTCTTTCTCTTCAATCTCTTTCCTGCATTCTTCAAACTTCGTCTTAAATTTCTGTGCATCTGCAGAGATAAGAGAGGTTGCCCCCAAAGATCCCTGAGCAGCAAGGGGGACACAGTCCTGGAGGGTCCCACGGACACCCCGCTCCCATCTGGGCAGCCCATCCTGCCAGGCACTGTGCTGGAGCAGGCGCCACAGAGCAGAGGCGAGGCCGCCTCAGCACCAGGCGGCCAGCGACTGGGTGCCACGCTCGACAACACCAGCGAGAGGACGCCGCAGCCCGGGGAAGGCAGGCTGGACACAGCCCTGTGAGCGCGGGCCTCCCCGGAGGGCCCCCCACACACGTCCAGGCCCACTTACTCTCGGCGTTGAGGAAGCGGATGGCCAGGAGCTCCTGCTTGGGGCACTCATCGGCAAAGTCGGCATGGGTATTCCAGACCCAGGCACGGTCGCTGCCTGCGTTCGGCTTCAGCTCCATCATCGGCGTGACTGGAGGGAGAAGCCCCATGAGGACCGCATGGCTGCCAGGCCGGCCCCCACCCCGACCCCTAAAGGCCCGACTAGAGCAAAAGCCTGGTTGGGGCTTCGCCAACCAGGCCCAGACAAAGGCTTGTGGGTCTGGATCTTACCCAAACCCCTGAAAACCCCGTGTCCACTTAAAAGCAGGACTGTCCTGAATCTGGGAAGAGGGCAGCCATTCCCTGACCACGAGGACACCTCAACAAGGGTCTCCAACGCCACGAGACCTGTTCACCACCAGCTGCCATGGCCCTGTCCCTGTCTGAGCAGACCCAGGGCAGATGTGGACCACAGCTGGGCAGGCCCAGCCTTCCTGAACAGGGTGCCCACCATGTGGCCAAGTCCATGCCTGGCCACACATCAGGACCCAGCCCACAGCAGGCAGGGCTGTAGCCGAAATGCATAAGCCACAAGTGGGGTGAAGGAGACCCACCACTCTCGGCCTTGCACTGCCCAAGGACATCCCAGGGAAAGAGGCCTCTGGAAGTGGACACCGAAGGCCCATGACTAGCGTGTACACCACAGAGATTGAGCCACATCCAGGAATCTGCGTGGCCACCCATCCCTCAGGCCACGCAGGGACTCAAGGAGACCAGCTTCCCAAGAAACGAGTGCCCCACGGCTATACTCGCCCCACGTGCCTGGCAGAAGTCTCCCAGGACCAGCCCCAGGAACACGTCACGCTCAGCACCGAGACCACTCATCCCAGCCCAGACTCCCGGTGAGCCCACGTGCCTACCAGGCACTCAAGGCCCGTCTCTGCCACCACACACCTACAGGCACACTAGGCCGGAAACCCGGTGACCAGCCAGGCTCTGAGAGAAGCAGGGTCAGGGAAAACCCCTGGGAAACACCTCAAACTGGGCTGGAGAACAAAGACCAAGCCAGAAGCGACAGGCGGGGCGGGGCGGGGCAGGGCGGGAGGACCTCGGAGCGCGGGCATGGGGGTACTGGGAGGCCCGTCCCCGCCTGTCCAGCCACATCACCCTCCCGGGCCCTCTGGTTCCTGCCGGGTCACCTGTGTGCCGAGAGCCCCGCCCCTCACCCCGCCCCCTGCAGTGATTGGTGTAGATAGTGAGGGGCCCTGCTCCTCGCCCCGCCTACTGCAGTGATTGGTACAGATCTCGCGGGTCCCCGCCCCCTCGGAGGCCCCGCCCCTCCCCCGCCTACTGTAGTGGTTGGCGCAGATCTTGAGGGTCTTGTCCCTGCGCATGAGCAGGCGGATGGTCCCCTTCTCCTTGTGCTTCAACAGCTTGACGTCCCCCGTGCCCCGCTCCTTCCACTCCGGAAGGTCGTTCTCTGAAGCAAACCGGAACAGCTTGGCCCGCCTGCGAGGAAAGCCGTGGGGCGAGGCGTTAGGCGGGCATAGAAGGGACGAGACCGGGTCTACACAGGAGGCCTCGCCAGACATCTCTGCCTTTTACTCCAGAACTGCAGGTCAGGACATCACCAGAAAAGCGAGGAGGCCCAACGAGCCCCAGCTCCTACACGAAAGCCTGACGTTTCACAGGGCCCACTGCACTGCCGGCCGAGGCGGCCATCACGGTGCGGGGGCTCCCTAGCGCCACGGATGAGGGCAGGGGACAAGGAGCCTTTCCTCTGCTGGGAAGACAGGCTGCAGGCCTCCACTCGGGGCACAGGTTCTGGGCCAAGAGCTGGCCTTCCCACCCACAGCAGCTCGGCCATCTGCCTCGCCAAGGATCCCAGCTCTGCCGGTCCCTTTCCTGCGGAGACTACTCTCTGCGCCACACGAAACCAGCAGGGAAGCAGTGAGCCCACGAGGAGGCCCCTCCCGTTGGCCCGGCCTCCCTGGGGAGGCTGGGAGGCACAGACGCCCCTCCCACCCCAGGCGCTTAGGACTGGTCTCAAGCCTCCCGGTCTTAGAGGAGAGGTCACAGTGCTGGTGATCCCCTATGCTTCCCTCCTCTGACCCACAGCAGAGCACTCAAACCGTACTCTGGTGTTTCTAAGGGAACTTGAAGCAGTGGAGAGTTGGCCCTTCCGTCCCTCCCACCGCCCAGCGATTCCCACTAACTGGCAGCTGTGTCTCCCAAGGCCCCGTGTCATGCGGTGCCAGCACTCTCTCACAATCACCTGGCCACACAGCTTCCGAGAGTGCTGCTTCAAGGTGCGTGGCCACCATAACATCTTGTTGAAGGCACCAAGATCACAATGATTTTTTAAAAATATAACTTCAATGACTAGCCACCCACCTTTTATCTGTAATTCCGAGCATCATTTCATACATTAAAAATACTAAATCGGAAATTCAGGAGCTTCAAAGGATGCCAGTGTCGCAGAAAATAAGACAGTGTTGGTAAAGACCCGATGCTCAGCCAGACACGGGGCTGTGGGAGTCTTAAAGGCAAGGTGGCAAAGACAGGGGTCTGTGAAGATGTCAACTGTGGGCAGAGTGGGACAGGCCTCAGGGCAGTGTGGGTCCCAGGGGCCAGGAAAGAGTGTATTCAAGAGCAGCTCAGTCTCAACATGGGAGTAACCATCACAAAATTCTGTGGTTAAAGGTCAAGCCAAGACCTTAACACCTGTAAAAAAAACCACTTTCGACCTCACAGTGAACGTGCCTACTTCTGAAAAGACGCCAACTTACATTTTAAACAGTTCCTCTTCATCTTCTTCCAGCGTTTTGATTTCTTGCTCGGGAAGAGAAACTATTGGCTCAAACTGGGGGTCGTGGTTGGACTCATCAGCATTCTCGGTGGAGGTGTCGTGGTCCTCGTGGGTGTCCTGCAGAGGCGGGTGGAGACGTGAGTGACCCTTCTGGCTGCGCCAGACCCCACCAGTGCCCAGAGCGAGGCATTCCCACTAGTGAAGGGCCTATCACCCTCAAAGCCTTTCTCCAATCTGCAGTGAGCCACTAGACTCCGATATTTTCTTTCAGATGCAAGACACCACCTCAGATTCCCCAAACTCTCCCGTGCCCCCGCACTTCATTTGTAAGATGGGAACGCAGATACTGCCACGTGCAGATTAAGGGCACAACAACGGGGTGGGGGGAAGGGCCTCGAGTCGATCACTTCTCTTACAAAGCCTTTTTTGAGTTTTTACTGGGTGAGAAAAATCTGTGCTCTTGCTTAAAAGTTGCGGCGGCGTGCTACTATGTATGCAGAATTCAGTTCTGCCAACTTTATCTCGGTTGGTGAAATGACGCGTGAAAATCAAGAGTATTCACGCAAATAAAAGCCACAGAGTTCTGATCCAGTGCGGAGGACTAACTACAGGGCACAAAGGATCAGGTTTTGGGTTGTCTCACGGAGCACGTGGCTTGGAGATCCATAGCCCCAGAGGGTAAGACGCCCGAACTAAGCTCCCCGGCTCGGCCCAGGAACGCAGGCCTCCGCCGGCCACTCGGCCGGACGGCAACCACCCCCCCCTCCCCAGCCCAGGTGGCCACGGGCCGCCAGCCAGGCCGCGCGGGCGCGGAGGCGGATAGCGGCTCGCGGACCGGCACCGGATGAATGGGGAGCCGAGTGGGCCGGCCGCGTCCGCGCGGGGGGCCGGCGGCGGCCAGGGGCGGGCGCGAGGCCCGGCCACCCCAAGGTCACGAGGTGCGGCGCCCGGGCCCGCGGGCCGGCAGGGGTTGGAGACGACGCGGCCCGCCCACGTGGCTGCCGGCGGTAGCGGCCCCAGAGCCCCCCGACGCCCGCCCCGGCCCGGCCCACCTTGGCGGCCGCCATGGGCGCGGCGGCGGCGGCGGCGGCGGCGGCTCGGCGGGCTCGGTCGTCGCGGGCTCCGCGGCCTCTCGGCGGCTGCTCACAGGTCCTTCCTCCGCGTCTGGCGCCGGCGCCTCCGCCCGCTCGCTCGCTAGCTCGCTCTTCCCTCCGCCCCGCGACCCGAACCCCGACCCCTGACCCCGGCGGCGGGAAACGCGCCGCGATTCAAAACCGGCGCAGCTTTATTGGGCTTGGGCGGCGGACACTCGCATTGTCCGGCCCGCCCCGCGCTTCCCGCCAAAACGCCCGCGGCGCATGCCCGGCCAGCCAGGCAGGCTGGGAGGGGGACGGCTGGGGAGCACACACTCCGGGCGGCCCTCGCGCGCACTTCCGCCCCACGGCCGCGCGCGCGCGCCCCTGGAGCTAGAGGACTGGACTGCGGGGGCGGTGGGGGGGCGTCGAACTGCGCGTGGTGATGACGTCGCCGGAAGCGGGGACGACAGAGACGCCCCTCCTGCCCTGAGCACGCCGGCGGCCTGGCGGGAGTGCGGCGGGCCCGGGGAGCAGGCGGGCGGCGCAGCGCGTGGCCGAGGCCCGGCCCCGAGCACCGCGGGTTCGCGTCCCGGCCCCTCCCAGGCCGCAGCCGGACAGTGTGCGCTCCAGGCCCCAGGCAAGGCGACGGACACTGCGGACGATGGGGGACGAGCTAGACAGCGAAGTATGGTGCTGGGGAGCCGGCGGGGTTGGGGGCCGGGGCGGCGATGGGCTGGGGAGGTCGGGGCGGGGCTCCGGGCGCGCGGGCCGCTGCCAGTTCCGCGCCTGCCGTCTGCACGCAGGGCCCGGCGCATGTTGGGGACCCCTGCCGGGACGGCGCCGAGGCGCCTGGCCCGCGGCGGGAGGAGGAGCCGGCAGCGGCGGCCGGGCCCGCGGGGCCGGGGCCCTACGGCTACATCCGGGCCGGCCTGTTCACCTCGGAGGTCTTCAAGCTGGAGCTGCAGAACGTGCCGCGCCACGCCAGCTTCAGCGACGTGCGGCGTTTCCTGGGCCGCTTCGGGCTGCAGCCCCACAAGACGAAGCTCTTCGGGCAGCCGCCCTGCGCCTTCGTGACTTTCCGCAGCGCCGCCGAGCGCGACAAGGCTCTGTGCGTGCTGCACGGGGCGGTTTGGAAGGGCCGTCCGCTCAGCGCGCGCCTGGCCAGACCCAAGGCTGACCCCTTGGCCAGGAAGAGGCGGCAGGAGGACCGTGGGGAGCTCCCCGCTGGCCCGGCCGCGTGCGTCGCCGACGTGGTGACCCCTCTCTGGGCCGTTCCTTACGAGGAGCAGCTGGAGCGGAAGCGGCAGGAGTGTGAGCAAGTGCTGCAGAAGCTGGCCAGGTGAGTGTAGGCGCGGGCATCGCGGGCTGGGCGCTGCGTTCGCTCAGCCCGCTTCCTACACCTCGCACACAGGCTCTTAGGGAGCTAGCCCGGTAAGAGCCATGTGTTATGGCTCAGACAGCGGGGTCCTGAGCGCCCCCGGGGCCAGGGGGATGGGGTGTTTGGAGCCCCACCACCGCCCCTCCTCTGCCCACAGGGAGATCGGGAGCACGAACCGCGCCCTGCTGCCCTGGCTGCTCTCACAGAGGCACAAGCACAACAAGGCCTGCTGCCCCCTGGAGGGCGTCCGGCCCTCCCCCCAGCAGGTTAGGCCTTGGGGACCCGCTCTTAGAGCTGCTTCTGGTTCTCACCAAGCACCCGTTGGTTGCCGTCGGCATGGTGCCCTCAGCTGCCAGGCCCGTCGGGGAGCCTGGGCCTCGCATCACCTCTGCACTGCCAGTGTTGGACGGTCAGAGTGAGAACCGGCATCTGTTTCCATTGGCCCTTCCTGCAGACCGAGTATCGGAACAAATGCGAGTTCCTTGTTGGCGTCGGCGTGGACGGGGAAGACAACACAGTGGGCTGCCGGCTCAGCAAGTACAAGAGTGGGACATGTGCCGTGGCAGCCCCCTTCGACACAGTGCACATCCCTGGGGCCACCAAGCAGGTGGTGAGGGCGTTCCAGGAGTTCATCCGGTGAGGTCACTGGCAGCCTGGGATGTCCAAGGCGGTCTGAGAGCAGAAGATGGGGTCCAACCCGGGAGGGGGCTCTGGTGGTGGGGCTGGAGGACACAGGCACTCAGGGCCCTCTGGCTCCTTCAGGTCCACTCCCTACTCGGCATACGATCCGGAGACGTACTCAGGTCACTGGAAGCAGCTGACCGTGCGTACCAGCCGCCGCGGCCAAGCCATGGCCATTGCCTACTTCCACCCACAGGTCTCGGGCGGGCAGAGTGTGGGAGGGGCGTCCAGGCTAGAGTGAACTTGGACACAGTCTCACCAGCCCTTTCTTTCTACCACCTGCTTCAGAACCTGAGCCCGGAGGAGCTGGCGGGGCTGAAGACATCTTTGGCACAGTACTTCATGGAGGGGCCAGGCAAGGCCAGTGGGGTGACCTGCCTCTACTTCGTGGAGGAGGGACAGCGGTCAGTAGTCAGGATGGCTGGGGCAGGGGTCCACGTGAGGGCTGTGAATGAGCGCTGTCTCGTGCCCACAGAAAGACCCCCAGCCAGGAGGGCCTGCCTCTGGAGCATGTGGCCGGGGACCGATGCATCCGTGAGGACGTGCTGGGGCTGACCTTCCGCATCTCCCCCCACGCCTTCTTTCAGGTGGCCGGAGCCTGGGCTCAGGAGGGCGATGGGGTGGTGGCCGTGGAGCAGAGTATCTGGGGGGAGCCCAGGCCCACTGGCGGGGTCTGCGGTGCCTGCTGCTGCGGGGCCCGAAGGGCTTGCGCTTGGGAGGAAGCAGGGTGCAGCAGCACTGACTGAGCTGTGTTCTTGAGCCAGGAGACTGGGAGGGGCCCTGGGGTGCCCAGGGAGTCGGAGGCAGGGAAGCGGTGAGGGAGTCAGGCGGAGAGCTACTCTGACGGCCCGGTCTGCACACAGGTGAACACTGCTGCAGCCGAGGTGCTCTACACGCTCATCCAGGACTGGGCCCAGCTGGACGCAGGCAGCACGGTGCTGGATGTGTGCTGTGGCACGGGCACCATCGGCCTGGCTCTGGCCCGGGTGAGCCCCACTGCGGCGGCCGGGCGCACCCCCAACACCGCTCCTGTCGTCCCCCTTCCTATCTGCTGTGCGACCCCACCCTGTACCAGCCCCTCCTTCACTGCCCCAGGACGCCCGGGCTGGGTGCTCATCAGTCCTTCCTGTCTCCGCTCCAGAAGGTGAAGAGAGTCGTGGGGGTCGAGCTGTCCCAGGAGGCCGTGGAGGACGCGCGGGTGAATGCCCTGGACAACGGTGAGGGCCAGCAGTGGGGGGGCAGCCAGGCGGCCATGAGCCGTTACTGCCCGCGTGGCGTGGGCCCCACTGCAGACCTATGGTGCACCACGATGCCTGGGGCCACCCCGCTATGCTAAGTCCCTTCAGTCGTGTCCGACTCTGTGTGACCCCATAGACGGCAGCCCACCAGGCTCCCCCATCCCTGGGATTCTCCAGGCAAGAACACTGGAGTGGGTTGCCATTTCCTTCTCCAATGCATAAAAGTGAAAGTGAAGTCACTCAGTCCTGTCTGACTCTTAGCGACCCCATGGATTGCAGCCTACCAGGCTCCTCCATCCATGGGATTTTCCAAGCAAGAGTACTGGAGTGGGGTGCCATTGCCTTCTCCAGGGGCCACCCCGCAGGGAAGGGCTTTCCTGAGGCATCTTGGTCCCTGGGCTCTGGGACACAGGGTGGCCTGGCGGGCCTGTAGGAGGCGCCCCGTGACACAGCTGCCCTGCCCCTTGCAGAGCTGAGCAACGTGGAGTTCCACTGTGGCAGGGCTGAGGAGCTGGTGCCCGCCCTGGTGAGCAGACTGGCCTCCCAGCAGCTCGTGGCCATTCTGGACCCGCCCCGCGCTGGCCTGCGTGAGTGGCAGCCTCCCCAGGGGCTGCTGGGAGGCAGAAGGCTGCCCAGGGGCCTTTCCCTCGGGGGGCTCCTTGGGGACCCCCCGTGAGGCTCTGTGTCTCCCCAGACTCCAAGGTGGTCCTGGCCGTGCGCCGGGCAGAGAACGTCCGGAGGCTGCTGTACGTCTCCTGCAACCCGCGGGCAGCCATGGGCAACTTCGTGGAGTGAGTCTGGGGTCGGGTGGGTGGCTGGGTGCCCGGTTCACCCCTGCAGGGGACCTGCCACACCCACGCACTGACCATGCTCTGTCCTGTACAGCCTCTGCAGGGCCCCGTCCAACCGCGTTAAGGGTACTCCCTTCCGACCGGTCAAGGCTGTGGCTGTGGACCTGTTCCCTCAGACCCTGCACTGTGAGATGCTCATTCTGTTTGAGAGGGTGGAGTACCCTAATGGTGCGGGGGCCCTGGAGCCCCAGAAATCTCTGGTCCAAACCCCACCAGCACCCCCAGGTGACACCCCACCGGAAGCCAGGGTCTCCCCCGCTTCTTAGGGGCTGCGGAAACCAGCCTTCTGGAACAATGCCTGGACTGCCACAGGCGGAGCCTGGGGTCCTCAAGGCCCGCCTGGGGACAGCCAGGCAGCAGCCACAGAGGCCACCAAGCCCGTCCCTCACCCACAAACGAGCCACAAGGGCCAGAATAAACAAGTGCGGAACTGCCAGTGTTTGTGATATGAACCTGGGGGGCAGGCCCAGGAAGGCACCTCAGAACTGGGAGTGGCGCTTTCAGCACCCCACAGCCTGCGCTGCTCAGAGGTGCAGGGCCTGGAGGCCCACCACACCCCACGGGGCACAGAGGGCACGGTGCCGAGCCCCCATCATCCATCTCTCTCTGCCCCAGAGGCTGCCCCTCCTGGTAGCAGCAAGAGCTGAGAGGAGCTGGGGACCCCCACCCTCTGCGAGGCTACAGCCTGTGGAGGACCCGCAGCCCCAGGACTAGCAGGCCGGCCGTTCCCTTGGGACAGCTCTGCTTCCCGCCCTTCAAGACTCATGCCTATGGCCATGGCCCAGCTGCCCCCACAGGCCCTCCCTGCCCTCTGCCCCTGCAGCAGAGCCATGCCCACACCCAGGGAAGGGGACAGACGGAGGCAGGACCACGGTGAGGTCACCACCTCCTGCATGACGCATTGGGTCAAGGTGGTGCACTGGCTGCTTTAAGGGCAAAAACAGTTACAGTCAAGTTATTATTCACCACTGTAGACGGGACAGGACAGAAGCAAGCGTATAATTACAGCGACTTGATTTGTGGATTGCTTAACAAAGGTCCACAGGGGCTGACCTCAGTCACGTGGGGGGGCGTTCAGAAGGCTCCGCAGCTAAGGGTGGGGACAGCAGCCCCCCGCCAGGGCCTGGGGTGGGACAGACCCGCCCCCATCCCCGGGGCCACCTGGTCACGCCGCACAGCCGCAGGTGAACTAGAGGGCCACCTGCACCAGCATGAGCGTCTTCAGTTCCTCTTTAAGTAAGTTCACGAGCTAAAATGCATTAACTGGTCACATCTGCTACGTGATTCCACACCTATCTTCTACCCTCACTGTAAAAGCTTCTTTCCAAATGCTAAAATATCATAAAAGCTTTAAAAATTGATGGGCTGACAGACTGGACTGTGCAAAAACTTAGTAAAAAATTACCAGAGGCCAGCAAAGGTGAGGGGCCTCTACCTACGAAGGCGTGTTCGGGGCACTAAGAACGGACGCCAGGCCAGCAAGCAGGCAGGGCAGCGCCCACGCCCGCAGGCAATGCCTCTCTGGTGGTGGTTTGCCTGCAATCTCTGAAAAATAGCTGTGGTACTAAATCCTGTTCATTTTAAACAGTCCTTCCTACTGTTAACTTTTTCAGAAAAAAGAAGGAAAACCCAGGAGGCTGGAAGGGGAGGGGACCAGCCTGCGCCTTCTGGCTGGGTCACTCCACGCCTGTGGGAGCCGGGGGTGCGTGGCCTTCACATTTCACGTCAACTATCACTTCTGGTCAGTGCACGTTACATATAAAATTCATGAAAACCTTCAGGGTCTGTCCACACGACCAGAGCCTCACAGCGATCTCCCAGCTGTCCGTGTCTGCCTGTGCGGCAGGTGGGTGGAGGCCGGGACACAGCCGCCCGGACTGTAGGTGGCCTCCAGGGGAGCTGCGTGGCCTGCCGTCGGGCGTGCGGCGGGGGCGGGGGCCAGAGGCCTGGGTGGCAGGGTGTGTGGGGAGGTCCCCAGTGCGCTGGCAGCCCTGCGCCGGCCGCCCTCACACGTCCACGGTGCACAGGGGCTCGCCGCCGGGCTGTGCGGACGCCACGATGGACATCTTGGGCTTCTTGCGCGTCTCCTCCTGGAAGGACACTGAGGTCAGGCGGGGCCACAGGGACTGCAGCCCAGGCGCAGTGGGGCCCTGGGGAGGGAGCGAGCCCAGCACACAGCACCACGCACTGGTGCTTCCGGGGCGTCAGTCGGGATGCACGCCCCAAGAGGAGGGTCAGGGTCGCAGCCCCCAGGGGCTCGGGGCCAACGCATACCCGCTCCTCCGCCAGCCGCCGCATCTCCTCCTGCAGCTTGCTCAGGATGTGCAGGTTGGGCTTGTTCTTGCGAGCGAACTGCTGCAGCTCGATCACGCTCTTGTCCGAGGTCTCCTGCGGAGCAGAGCCTGCTGGCAGCACCGGCCGGGGCCTCCCCTCCCACAACCCACCTGCCAAGCTGCTGGCTGCCCCTGCTTCAGCCGCCTCCAGCGCGGGGCGTGTGCCAGCCCCCACAGCCTGCCAGCCAGGCATGCACCATGCCCAGAGGCATCCGGCGAGGGTGGCCGGGACCCAACGTGGTCAGGGGGACGGCACGCGCCGGCCCAGGCTTGCCCAGCCCCGCGGCTGCCAGAGGGCCGACGCCACACTCCCCACACATCCATGGGGTGAGCGTGGTGTGAGGGTGCCTGCAGGCCGCGCCCCACCCGATGGCTCTGGGGCCTCCTGGCAGGGCCGGGCACACTTCTCCCCGGCTCCCGGACCAGCAGGACGCTCTCCACGCAGAGACAGGAAGGCAGCGGCTCAGCCACACACGGCCCAGCGCCTCAGGGCCCCCCACACCCCCCAGCCCAGAGCCAGGAGCTCTCTGGGAATGGCTGGGGTGCCCCCCACAGTCCTCACCCTCCATACCCACCACTCACTGGGGACTGTTTCTGAAGTCGGGGGAAAATAATCAAAAACCAGACGTCACTTTCCTGTACTTTCCCCTAAATGCACAAAAACTTAACAGCATTGTGAAATCTCAACATCTCGGCCGAAACAGAGAACAGACACGTGCGGGCTGTTGAGAGGCACATGGTGCTGGTGCCCGGGACAGCGCCCGCCCGGCCGCCGTGCCCCCCAACCCCGTTACCTGCTTGACCATCTTGCTGCTCTCGCGGCCATACATGCGCAGCAAGGACCCCCAGTTCTTGACATGCGGGTGCAGCAGTTGCAGGATCTTCTGAGACGCCAACTGCTTCCCAACGCGCTTGTTCTTGCCTAGGCGGAGACGCGGACAGTCAAGACACCCATGTCCACAGGGCACTGTGTCCAGACGGCACACTCCACACAGCCCTGCCCACCAGAGGCACAGGGGGGCAGGACGTCCCCCAGGCCGCAGCTGTCAAGGCCCCCTGCCTGCAGCTGCAGACACATAGATGATGCATCCCGCAGGGCAGGCTGGGGCCGGAGGGGAGTGCTGTGCGGCGGATGTTTCTAGACGGAGGGAGGAGAGGCCGGGGTGCAGAGCAGGCTGGAGGGGCACGGGGCCTCTGGCCTGGGTGGGTCTGTTCCCACCCTGCCCCCTGCTCAGCGCTGGGCCTCAGCAAGCACTGGTGTCCGTGGGGGACGGCCCAGTCTGCACAATCTCCCGCAGCCTGCTCGAGCATGACCTTCTCCCTTACCCGGTGCTGGGCTGTGTTTAGACAGTCCCACAGTCTCTATGTGAGGCTACCTCCAGCCCTGGGCGAGGCGAAGAGCAGCGGGCCCGGTCCCCTCCCACAGACCCAGCGCTGGGCAGGCCGTGCTGGCAGCCGGGGCCACGGCCCAGCCAGGTGAGCAGCTCAAGCCCGGGACACTAGCCACCACAGCGGCGTGCAGGCTGGCTGGGTCTCAGGGTGACGTGCAGAGCGGCAGGCATGCCCGGAGCTGCCGGCACAGGGCTGAGGCCCCAGCGGGCCTGGGCAGCGGACCCTGCGGCCACTGAAAGCAGGCCCACGTGTGTGGGGGGGGAGGGGCGGGGCTTACACCAGCCGCGCACTGTGTGCTTGCCGCACGCCATGACGTATTCGCTCTTCTGGTTTTTACCAGGAACCACTTCAAACTTGATGGAGGTATCTCCCATCCCGTGGTTTCTGGGGGATAAAGCAGACAGTAAGCAACATTGCCCCGAGACGGCACCCACCGTCCTCCCCAAACCGTGGCTCCCAGCCCAGAAGGGCTCTCCCAGGCGCCACCGGTCCCCTGGGGAGGCCCCCAGCAGGGACACCCCACCTTTTAAGGCACTCGTGGAGGATCTGGTAGGGGGAGAGCAGCCCGGCCTTGCTGGTCAGCTCGTAGACCCGCGAGTCCTCGATACTGATGTGGTTGAAATACTACAAAGAGAAGCAGCCGGTGAGTGCCAGCCATGCCCAGGGCCTGTCCAGCCGCCCCAGCCCTTGTCACGGCCTCTCAGTGACACTGCACCACACCTCGGGCCAGGTCGCCCAAGACACGCCTGCCTGCTGGCCGCGGAGCCCATCCTGAACCAGAGTCTGATGGGATGACTTGGCCAGAAAGCTAAAGACACACAACCTTTGGAAAAAACCTTGAAAACCATTGTAAGTGAATTTAGAATAGAGAAAGTGACCAGACACAAAAGAATAGAAACTCAGCCACGGTGACGAAGAGGAGGTGCCCAGCCGGTTCACAGAGAAGGAAACTGGCAACAGGGGCCTCGCCAGCCCGGAGCCAGCTGGGACCCTCAGGAGCACAGCTCCTCCATGGCAGTGCTGTGTTCACCTCGCAGGCTGGCCGTGACCCAGAACCAAACACTCTGTCGGAGCCTCTCGGGGAGGCCCCTTCCCCGACTGTCCAGCTCCTGGGGCCCCCAGCCCCACCATCTTCATACAGAACTCCAGGAACCTGCTCCTCCAGGAGCGAGGGGGCTTCCTCCCCCACAGCGTCAGGAGGGGGCCTTGATCCCAGCGAGTGGAAAAGCACCCTGTCTGAGTGTGCCTCCCTCCCAGCACCTCTGGGTGTTAGCCAGCCAGGGCACCCTGAGCCCCGCAGTCAGGGTGCTGCTCAGACCGCCGGCCACGAGGGAAGAACCCACCCCCGGGCACGGGGGGGCAGAGGATGGGGCTGCAGGTCCTACCCCCTGACTGCACAGTGGCGCCCCCAGCAACCAGCCCCCTGCCTTGGGCCACCTTGACGTGAACTCAGGCGGAGGGAAGGGGTTAGAATAAAGGGTTCCCTTCACTTAAATTGTTTTTACTTTCTGGCTGCACCTCCTGGCACGCAGGATCCCAATTCCCCTGCATCAGAAGTGTGGAGTCCCAGCCATAGGACCGCCAGGGAAATCCCAAATGTTCCCTTCACTTTTATCAGAAGGAGCTGTTTCAGGAACTGGGGACAAAAACCAAACGGCAATTTCTCTACTGCAGTAGCTCTTTGCAGGGACCAAGGACAGAGACCAAACGTCTATGTGTTTCTTTATTACATTATCACAAAGACATATGTGCCTAACAGCCCCAAATATAGGGAGCAAACCTGAGGGCAGTGAAGCGACAGCTCGGCAGTAGCTAGGGACTCGCCGCTCTCTCCAGGACAGACCCCCCAGGAGGGCGCACACCCCTGGACAAGCCTCGACAAGCGTTAAAGGGACCAGCTGGAATCACACAAGCTGTGGTTCTGAATCACAATGGAATTAAGATAGAAATCAGTAACTGGAGACCTCCCTGGTGCTCCAGTGGCTAAGACTCCATGCTCCTAATGCTGAGAAGCAGGGTTCGGTTCCTGGTCAGGGAACTAGATCCTACATGCTGCAACTAAGACTTGGGTCAGCCAAATAAAGAAATATGTTAAAAAAGAATAACTGAAGGAAACTGGGGAGATGCACAAATACATGAAAAGTAAACGGTCCTAAATGGTACAAAAAAAGATCTTCACGACCCAGATAACCACGATGGTGTGATCACTCACCTAGAGCCAGACATCCTGGAATGTGAAGTCAAGTGGGCCTTAGGAAGCATCACTACGAACAAAGCTAGTGGAGGTGATGGAATTCCAGTGGAGTTATTTCAAATCCTGAAAGATGATGCTGTGAAAGTGCTGCACTCAATATGCCAGCAAATTATCAGCAGTGGCCTCAGGACTGGAAAAGGTCAGTTTTTATTCCAATCCTAAAGAAACGCAACGCCAAAGAATGCTCAAACTACCGCACAATTGCACTCATCTCACACGCTAGTAAAGTAATGCTCAAAATTCTCCAAGCCAGGCTTCAGCAATATGTGAAACGTGAACTTCCAGATGTTCAAGCTGGTTTTAGAAAAGGCAGAGGAACCAGAGACCAAATTGGCAACATCCACTGGATCATCGAAAAAGCAAGAGAGTTCCAGAAAAACATCTATTTCTGCTTTATTGACTATGCCAAAGCCTTTGACTGTGTGGATCACAATAAACTGTGGAAAATTCTGCAAGAGATGGAAATACCAGACCACCTGACCTGCCTCTTGAGAAATCTGTACGCGGGTCAGGAAGCAACAGTTAGAACTGGACATGGAACAACAGACTGGTTCCAAATAGGAAAAGGAGTACGTCAAGGCTGTATATTGTCACCCTGCTTATTTAACTTATATGCAGAGTACATCATGAGAAACGCTGGGCTGGAAGAAGCACAAGCTGGAATCAAGATTGCCGGGAGAAATATCAATAACCTCAGATATGCAGATGACACCACCCTTATGGCAGAAAGTTGGCTTAAAGCTCAACATTCAGAAAACAAAGATCATGGCATCTGGTCCCATCACTTCATGGGAAATAGATGGGGAAACAGTGGAAACAGTGTCAGACTTTATTTTTGGGGGCTCCAAAATCACTGCAGATGGTAACTGCAGCCATGAAATTATAAGACGCTTACTCCTTGGAAGAAAAGTTATGACCAACCTAGATAGCATATTGAAAAGCAGAGACATTACTTTGCCAACAAAGGTCCATCTAGTCAAGGCTATGGTTTTTCCAGTGGTCATGTACTGATGTGAGAGTTGGACTGTGAAGAAAGCTGAGCGCCGAAGAATTGATGCTTTTGAACTGTGGTGTTGGAGAAGACTCTTGAGAGTCCCTTGGACTGCAAGGAGATCCAACCAGTCCATTCTGAAGGAGATCAGCCCTAAATATTCACTGGAAGGACTGATGCTGAAGCTGAAACTCCAATACTGTGGCCACCTCATGCGAAGAGTTGACTCATTGGAAAAGACCCTGATGCTGGGAGGGATTGGGGGCAGGAGGAGAAGGGGATGGCAGAGGATGAGACGGCTGGGTGGCATCACCGACTCGATGGACGTGAGTCTGAGTGAACTCGGGGAGTTGGTGATGGACAGGGAGGCCTGGCGTGCTGCAGTTCATGGGGTCGCAAAGAGTCGGACATGACTGAGTGACTGAACTGAACTAAAACGGTCCTAAAATAACCACTGGCTCAAAGAAAAAAATCACAAGAGAAGTCAGGAAAATATTGTGACACAGATAAGAAGAAAAACACAACATATATTAAAGCAAAATTATGGGATGCAAATTAGTACACAGAAGAAAATTGACAGCTATAAACTCCACATTTAAAAAGACCTCAAATCAATACCCTAAACCTTAAGAAACTAGAAAAAAGGACAAACCAAACACAAGCCTGGCAGAAAAAAAAAATAAATAAATAAGGCTGGAACTGAAACAGAGAATAAACGAGAACTGCCACACAAGCAGCAGCCGCTGTGAGAAGACCAGCGACGCACAGACACCGAGAGTGGCCGAAAGAAAACAAGACTCAAACTGCTGACACTCAGGGACGAACGCAAGGATGCCACCAGAGGGCACGGCGAACGCCAGGCCCCAGGAGGACCCGGCCAACCGGGAAAACTCCTGCACAGACCCAGAATCCCACAGCCGGCTCGAGCAGCAGCAGAAAACCTGAAAACGCATAACAAGTAAACACCTTGAAAACAAGGAAAAGTCCAGGCACAGACGGTTTCCCTGGTGAATTCTACCAAGTGTTAAAAAAAATTAACATCAATCCTTCACAAACTATTCCACACGATGAAAGAGAAAGGAACACTTTCCCACTCATGCTATGAGGCAAGTACTGCCCTGATACCAACACCAAAGACATCATAAGGAAAAAAAATACAGACCAGCACCCCTTAGAAACACAGCTTCAGAAATCCTTAACAAAACGGCAGCGAGCCAAGCCCGTCCACACACAAAGGTAGCTGTGCGGCACAACTGAGGGCACTCACCCCAGGAAGGCAAGGTCTGTTTCATGCTCAAAAGCTAAGGAGCACAACCCCACACCAGTGGAATCAAAGATAGAAACCATGTGATCACCTCACAGAAGCAGAAAATTCAAAACCCAACATCCACTGCAGACAGAAATGGTCAGCAAACCAGGAGTGGAAGGAAACGTCCTCATGCCGATAAAGCCCCGGCTCAGCAGCAGGAGCACGTGGGTCTGGCCCCACTAACTGCAGAGGTCAGAGGCCGCGGGCCCAGCACAGAAAGCAGCCAGCGCCGCAGGGCTGGCGGGCGGGACAAGCCTGGGCTCAGATGGCGGGCCGGGGCTTCCTTCCGGAGTGATGAACACAAGCTGAGCGCACAAAACCCACTGTGCTGTGTAGCGTAAAAGGGAAAAACTACGGTGTATCTAAGTTACACTTCAACAAAGGTGCTGTGGAAAAAGAGTGCAGGGCTTCCCTGGTGGTCTGCTGGTTGACAGCATGCTTCCACTGCGAGGGGCCGGCCTGGGTTCTGTCCCTGGCCAGGGAACTAGAGCCCACGTGACGCAACTAAGCCCGGCACAGAAGAAACAGAGACAGCTCGGTATTTAAAAAAAGGATGCATCCTTCAGTGTGAGAAGCCCTCGCTGCAAAAACCCACAGAAGCAATCCACCCAAAACAGCTCACAAACAGTTCTAAGTGGTTCTCAACACAAAGAACAGTCCAGCTTTTGCAGCCTCTGCCTCAAAGGCTCGTCCACCACACAGCTGTCGGTGCAGCATGACTTCATTGCAATATGGCAAATGCAGCCTCTCACACCCACAGCGAGATGGGGACGCAGACCCGACAGGGGACGGCCCCCGCCCACAGAGACAGGTGGTTTCCCCGTCCCGATGCGAACGGTGGGCCCATGCTCACCTCCAGCTCCTCGCTGTCTCTGGGCTTCTCCTCCGACGTCTGCTTGACGAAGTCGGGGATGAGGATCTCCAGCGTGGCGCGGGCTGCGGGGAGGAGCACCAGGTGAGGGGCCAAGCTCAGACAGGATGCAGGCCCCAGGGGTGGAGCAGCACTCGGGGAGTTCTGCGGGCCGAGCGTGGGTGCCCTGGGCACAGCACCGGGCACAGGAGCGCGCCTGCAGGAGCCGGCCTCGCCAGGGTGGGCTGGGGATGCTGAGCACCTCACAGCTTTCTGCCCTGAGAGCCCACAAACAGCCCACTGATGGGTGGAGCCGGAAGACCCTCTGGAGCCTCTCTAAAGTGGAGGGGCCTCCTGGGCAGTGGGGGAGAGACCACGTGACCCCGGCGCAGCCTGGCACAGTGCCTCCCCAGGAGAGGGGCTAGACAGCTCCCAGAAGCACGCTGCTGCGCTGGCAGGGGTACAGCCAGGCAGCAGGCTTGACAGGAGGAGCCCCCAGGGCCTGCCCAGCTGTGCTCCAGACTGGCAGCCCCAAGTTTCACCGGAAGCACTCGGGAGCGGTCCTCACGAATGTCAGGACCCCCAAGGAGCATGCCTGCCGTGCGGGGTCTACACAGACGGCACCCAGGCTCAGGCAGCACAGAGCGCTGTGTGTGTGGTGGTGGGGGAGGGCGGGGTGTGGAGGGCCGGGGCAGGAGGCGTGGGCACCCCGCCCCCCCGAGCGGACGAAGGTCTTCTATGTTCGCTTCTCACATTCTGCCTTCTTGGTGAATCCTTCCCAGTGAGTGTATAACTTAAAAAGATCCAAGTGGATCACTCCATAGATACCAGACTCGCCCGCCCCACCTCCAGCCAGGATGGTTCACATGGTCCCTCTGACACCAGCAGGCAGGTTACCAGCTTTGTTCTTGGCCAGTTTTTTGCTGCTCGCCGTTCCAGATCCATAGGTCACACCGTCAATGGTCACCGAGGCACCAAAAGGCTCACTTGGGTTCTCTTAAATTAAAATGACCACTTTAAAACACACATGGCCAGGATGTTCACAGCACACCAGCACACACACACTCTGCTCACCGCAGAGTGTGGGGCAGGGCTGCTGCAGGAAGGCAGGGCGGGGGTCCCCGGGGCACTGGGCAGCCACACAGGGAGACAGGCCAGAGGCAGAGCCGCCAGCGACAGAGACCAAGGTCTGAGAAAGATGGACGGGCGTGGGGTGCACACAGAACGCGAGGGGCAGGAACCCAGACTTGGTAAGCCCGAGAAAAAGGGAGACCACGGTGGACCTGAGCTTCCAGCCTTCACTCAGGAGTGCTGAGGGCAGCACCGAGGGAGCCGGCAGCCCTGCGGCTCCTCCAGCCCGAGGCCTGGGGGGGGCTGTGGGAAGGAGGGGACAGCAGGCAAGGATGACCCCCTCCATTTCCTGTCTCATCCCAGCAGGCGGGGCTGCCCCTGACTGATGCCCAAGGCCGAGACGGAAGGCGGGACGGGGAGGCTGGGATAGGGGCACTCACCGCACTCAAAGAAGCTATACACGGGGCGGACCTTGAGCACACGCTGCATGTACTCGTGCAGGATGCACACCTCAGACTTCCCGTTGGGGTTGATGACAAACTCTGTGACGTGACGACAGGGGTCATCTCAGAACAGCCTGAAACCCCGCCTGCGGGAGGGACCCCTGGGCCGCAGGGCGGACGAGGCCAGGCTCACCTTTCTTCGTGGGCGCGTCCTGCACAGACAGCGTGATGAGCTTCTGGTTGGCGGGCAGGATGGGCCTCTCGGACTCGGCCTGTTTTCGCTTCATTTCTCGGTTGAACTGCCGACGCTCAGCCCACGTCCTGAACTTCTTCACGGTCACTTGCTCAAAGTCAAAGCGCTTCTCCAGGTAATTCCGGAACTCCTCAAGGTCTGCACGGATCGACCAGACACCCGAGTGACTGACTCCCAGCCAAAGTCACCCCCTCGGTGGCAGGACGGGTCCAGCCACACAACACCCCTCCCGCTTCCCCTCAAGGATGAGGAGCCAAGCAATCAAGCTCCTTCGCTCTGCCAGGTCCCCCAGGGAGAAACTTCCAGGCTATCCTTTTAGTTTATTTAGAACAGAAAAACAAAAATAAACAAAGAAAAAGGAACGCTTAAAAAAAACACCACTATTAGCCTCCAGGACCTTCTACCCATCCAGAACCAGGTGCCAATGGCTCACAGCAGAGGCGTCAAGCCCAGCACGGCCTCCTGCCCCCGCCTCTCCCCCAGGACCCCAGGCCTCCCGTCAGCAGCCCCCCGCGGCCTGGACGCCACGCACATGCTTGCACACTTAGGAACGGAGCGAAACCACAGAGCTCCCCACACAGCAGTGTAGACCAGTGGGCACATGCTGAGGATGGTGCCACGGGGAGACCATCAGGCAGATGGGAGCCCCTCCAGCTGTGTCTCGAGAATACCCTCGTGCCCGTGGAGCACCAGCGTGCCCCCCGGAGGCTTCCCCACCAGCCCCAGATGCAGCCCCTCCTTGGGAGCAGCCCCCAGCCCCTCACGGGCAGGAGCACAGACAGCTGGGATCAAACACGCACCACCCTCTAACAGGGACTGGACAGGGGCTAAGAGAGCTGCCCCTACAGAAGAGACGCGGGCCAGGGAGGGGTGACCCAGGACTGAGGGCACCCGCGGGGCTGAGACAGTGGCTGCGCCCACCCCAGCAGTGGGACCCAGGACCAACACGCACACACCCTGCGCCAAGAGGCCCGACGGTCGTGACCAAAGGCTGTCTGGGCAGCGGCCCCGGTCGGCGGGCGGGTCTCCTGAGCGCGGGGGCGGGCTCCTTCTTGGGGACCAAGTTCGCCCCGAAGCTTACCGACCGACTCGTCCTTGCACACCTCCACCTTGGCCTTCACCTGCCCCAGGGCCCCGGGTGCCGCCTCAGCCCCCAGCGGGTCCTTCTCGTCCGGGGGCCCCGCGTCGGTGCCCAGCGGGTCGGGCTCGTCCGGGGGCAGCTCCCGCTCCTCACTGTCCTTCATCTTCCGGTAGTGCAGGCAGGGGATGCTGGTCAGGGGAGGGCCGTGTTTCTGCGGGCGGGGAGACCGCACAGCTCACCAGGCCGGACGTGCGGGCCTCTGATGCCCCCACCGGCCTGCCTGGCGACCACCCTCCTCCTGCAGCTCGCAAGACCACGTGCAGGACGGACACGGCCCCTACCCGGATGCTCCCCGTGCCCAGGAAGTAGGGCCTGGACCAGGTGACCACCCGCGACTCCCGGTGCAGGTACACGGGCACTCCGGAATTGTGGAACGTCATGATCCAGCCATCGGGCAGCGGCTCCGTCGGCGGGCGGCCACGGCCTACGCGGAGCAAGAACAGCTGTGGTCACAGGCGCATGGGCGCCGTCAGGACAGTCAGTCAGCCCCCCGGGTGGAAACAGCAGCATGCTGGAGCCAGCCTTACAGAAAAGCTCTGAGCAGGGTGGGGTGGCCCACCCCCACCAGGAGAGCCCAGCCCCGCCTGCAAGCCTGCTCCTCTGCGTGCTGGGCCCGAGCCTCTGGGGGACCCACGGGCACCAGACCCTCCTCACCTGCTCTAGTCCCCGGACACACCGCAGAGCCCTGAGCAGCGCTCCGCAAGACACGGGGCCTCGCTGCAGCTCTGCCGCCCTGACACTGCCTCTCTGCCCGCCTCCCGCGGGTACAGCCACAGGGGCTGGGTAGGCTGCGCTAGGAACCACAGACTGTGGGTCACTGCTCCCTGTGACCAGGTGGCAAGCCTGCACTGTCCCGAGCTGCCAAGGACAGGCCTGCTGCTGGGAGATGCCTTAAGGACAGCTTGCTCTTCTTACTAATATCGGGAGCCAAGTGAAAAGCTCAGAAACAAAAGTGAAACGCCACGTGGAATCTAAAAAACACACGGATGAGATGAAAACCACCCCACCGACTCTTGTGGAAACGGAACGACTCCCTCGTGCCAGGTCTGACACCCGCACGCGGCTGACGCCAGGCGAACACCAGCATCAGGACAGCCCTGGGAGGGCAGGCAAGGCTGGGCACGCACAGGCCCCCTCAGGCACCCCTGCCCCGAGGGCTGGGCCAGGAGCTGCCTGCAACCAGCCCCGGGTACCCGAGGAGAAGGAGGCGTGTTCGTGACCGTGAGCAGACCAGAGCCCACGCGGCAGACACACGCCCTGCCCTGCCGACGGGAAACGGCGCACCGGCCACGCCTCAGTTCCTCCTGTCATGCCAGCCACCTGCACGGTGCTCAGCAGAAGGCATCGCCTGTGTGCCCGAGTCTCTCCAGCCCCTTCCCACCACCCACCCGACACCAAGAGGCACCCCCAGGCCAAGACAGAAACAGGGAGCCCGAGACGTCCCCGTGTCAGCAGGTGGCCGCACAGGGCAGCTCTGGGCACCCCAACCGCTCTTTCCAGTGTACCCGTGACCCCTCCACCTCTGCCCACACACGGCCATGGGTCGTGCTTTCAGAGCAGACTATGGAATGAGTCCTGCCTGCTTCCAGTGGCTTCCCCAGCACTCGGCACAGAACCCAGAACTCAGACGGGGGCCATGAGCAGCCCCTACGCTCAGCACCGCCTCCATCCGCGGCCTCCACACCCCAGAGCCCCCTCCCCCACGCCCCGGCAGTGCTGTGTCCTCACGCTCCAAGCTGCTGGCACCAACGGGACCCTCCTGCCCACAGTCGCACACAGCCGCCCAGGCCGCCTCCCGGCAGCCTGAGGGCTCTCCCGGAGTACATGCGCCCGAGAGCCTTGCTACTTCCCGGCCCTACTCACTTTTGAGAACCGTTTTAATCTTGGTCATCATTGGCTGCACGCTTGTCTCCCCATCCGACGGGTGGTCGCTGTCTCCTCCGTATTTCTCCTCCATTCGCCTCTTTTTGGGAGCGCAGAGGCCCTCTTCCAGAAGGGCATCAACATCGTTGTCAAAATCATCCTGCAAAACACGCTGTTCAGAAACCGCGGCCCCTGGCACCCGCACTCCTGCCCGCGGCAGGCGTCAGCGACAGCACAGAGAGGAGGTGGTCTCAGGGGCCTAGGTGCGCCTCTGTGGTGCGCGAGCATCTGAAAAACAAACAGGGTGAAACAGCAGCCGAGGCACACGCTCGTGACCAGCAGGTCCTTCCAAGTCGGCGGAGACAAGGGTGCAAGGCAGACCTGCCAGCCAAACTATCTGTTAGCAGAGCTGGGACCCCTGGACTCCTGACGGCTCTCTCTTTCCGCATGGACCTTTCCACCTCCTGTGGGTTTTTTCCTCTGCAACATTGCAACATGGGCTTCCCACAGATGCTGCAACTCCCAAACACCTCTCTTTGGGTTTTGCTAACAGTGCTCCAAAGGAGGGGACGCCGACATACCTCGTAGGAGAAATTCAAGGCCTCTTCGTCCACTCTGTCTCTCTGCACGATCGCTTTAGCCGTGAACCCGCCTGCGCCTTCTTCATCTAGCTCCAAATTGTCAGTAAAATCTTCTAACTCATCGAGCACTGCATACTCCACTCTCTTTTCCTGATCCAGCTCATGTTCCTCATCCCTCTTACCCGCACTCTCACCCCCTGCGCCTACCCCGTTCCCCACGCTCCCGCCAAAGGGACCAGCATGCACGTCCCCACTGACAGGGCTGAGGGCCAGGCCACACTCTGCCCGCACGTCGCGCTCCGCTCCCGTGTACAGCACCTTCCTGTCCTCACTCCTGCAGCTCTCCGTAAAGCTCACGCTAATCTTTACATCCTTAAGCAACTTAAGGTCAGGGGAGAACTTCCGGACCGCAGGTGCATGCCGCGCTGTGCGCGGGCTGTGGCCACTACAGTTCGGGTCTACGAGGAGGCGGGCCTTAGAGGAGGATCCTTTGGAGAGAAGAGAAGCTCCGTAGAAGTTGAGCGGGTCCTCGGCAGGGGGTTCGGCCTGTCCATCACCACCAGAGCCAACGTCCATTACCTCTGCATCACTGGACGTTTGCAGGGGAGGTGGTGGAGACTGTCCACGGGGCAGCGCACGGAGGGGGCGAGCTCGGTCCTCCATCGCCACTCCTCCTGCGGGCTCGCGCGGGAGAGGAGAGGGGCTCCCACATGTCTCCATAGTACAGTGGTTAGGACTACTTTAAAAGACCAGAGTTTTTAAAACCCTGACATAACTCTAGACAGCTAACATGCACAAGTCCGTCGAGACCCGGGTGCGTCCTGCCCGCGCTGTGCACGCTGGCGGCTTAGTCAAGCTGGCCACATTGCTCTTTTCATTAATGTAGACAGCTTTTAGAACCACTGCCTCAATTATTGGAAATCACAATGCACTCAGCTTAAATGACTGACGACTACGCGAGTCTGTCCTCGAGCCGAAGGGGCACCCGTCTTCCTCCACCTGCAAAGAGACGTAAAGGCGCCGTCACACAGCGACCGAGGCCTCCGCTTCCCGGCACTGAGAGTCCAGTGACACCGCCTGAGAAGGGCGCCTTCCATGCTTCAGAACAGGCAAACTCGACTCCCTTCTTCAGAACCTAGATTATAACTTAAACCCTAAGTCAAGTATTTTACTAATTGTCCGCTGTATTTCCAGCTTCAGAAACACAAAAACCGTATTATACTTAGGTTCAAAAAGGATTAAAAAAACCAAAACTCCTCTACTACACTGCACCGCGGCACTCCCCTGGCTCGGCTCACGTGGCCGACCTTCCACAGCACACGGGGGTGTGTGGCTTCCATCCAGCACCAGTGATGTGGGTCCACTCACCTGCTCGGGCCGGTCAGTCAGAGGGCAAGCGGGCGGCCCTCCGCTCAGCTCTGCGGCACTACGGCCTCAGAGGCATGGCCGGGGCTCCGCCACCCGGGACCCCAGGGCACGGGGGCAGGGGCAGTGATGCGGCGGGCTGGGCATGGCTCTGCTCCCAGGAGGAGGAGCGCTGGGAGCCACGGGGACGGAGCCCGGCCGGGCGGGCAGGGAGAGGCTGCGGGGGCCGGCTGAGCCCAGGCACGGGGGTCCTGGCAGCCTCTTGGAGCCTGGCTCCATGCTGGGGCAGCAGGCAGGCCCAGGGTGAAGGTACCCTCAGGCCACAGTTCAGTCCCTACACAGAAGGGAGGCCCACACCCGCGAGAAGAGCGGACACAGAACTGACCACACTGCCGAAAGGGTGGAGGCGGAGAGCGGGACGAGGCAGCCCCAAAGACCCACAGGGCCTCTCCCCAGGGGACACTCATGCCGAGCGGGTGGAGGCGGAGAGCAGGACGAGGCAGCCCCAAGGACCCACAGGGCCTCTCCCCAGGGGACACGCAAGCAGGGCCCGCAGAGAAGGGTGCTCGGAGCCTCTGGGCAGAACCGGCCAACGGGGCCGAGGCCACCAGGACGAATCAGCCAGGCGGTCACCCACTCCACAGGAGAGGCCACCCAGAGAGCGAGGGCAGACCAAGAAAAGGGCTGGGGACGCAACCCTGGGGAGTTCGCGCCAGAGGGAAGACACCAGGCTGAGAAGGCAGGGCGGGGCGTCCAAACAAGGGGCCGCGGCAGGGAGGTCCCAGCAGAGCAGAACACGTGCAGACACGCACGCAGGCGCACACACACACGCACGTGCACACACGCACCCCCACACCGTGCAGACACGCGCACGAACATGCCATGCACATGGATGCAGACACACATGCGTGCGCACACCACTCGGGGCGGCTTGCGGGTTGCAGACAGACAGGAAACAGCAGACACCACACGTTTTAAGAGGTTACGGTGGAGGGACAGGACATCAAAGACAGAGACTTGTTTAGGTGTAACCAATTCATCCAACAACTATTCACTGACCACCTACTCTGATGGGGGCAGCAGCATCAACAAGAGGGCAGCAACCACTGACCTGTCTTCTACTTCCCGGGTCCCAAGGTGTCCTCATGTTTCTGAACACAATACCTCCCCCGCAGGCACGTCTGCCAAAAGCGCTAAGGACCAAGGAAACAGGGCACGCAGGTGGTGACGGACACGGGGCCGGGAGGCCACGGAGGCGGCGCCGGACGCACGAGGACCGCCGAGCAGGGCACGGCCAGTCTCCTGGCACCAAGAAAGCTCATTTCAGACAGGCAGGCCAGCACGCCCAGCACTACAGAACACTGACACGACCAGGACCAAAGCCCTGGGCACCAGGCAGGTCTGCCAAGACCCCAGCAAGAGCCCACCCGTGATTCTGGGGGCCAAAAAGGCTAAAAGGAAAAGACGTGAAGAGGACGGGGACACCTCCGGCCATGTTCAGAGGCTGAGAAGCTCAGTGTAGAAGCACAGAACTAAGATGATAACGATGAAACCTGATGAAGGGAGGCCTTGAAGAGGTGCCCAGAGTGCAGGCTGGGAGCTGCGGCAAGTGGTCCTTGGAGTTTGGGGAGCCGTCGGGCCCCGGGGCAGCAGTGCGCTGAGGGCTCCGCTGCAGGCTGTCCCGAGCACGCTCCTGACCTTCCCTGTTCGCTATCTGCACCCGTCAACGCCTTCCATGCGGCGCACACAAAACACTGCAGATGCTGAGGACGGGAGACAGACGAAACCCCCGGCCCCAGAGCTTACACATTAGCAGAGAGACGGACAAGTAACAACTAAGAAAAACTGAGACGCGTTCAAGAGAAAGCAAAGCAAGGAGCTGAGGAAAGGTGGGCAGCGAAGGGCTCACAGCCAACACCCCCTGAAGGCAGAGGAGGGGATATTCCAGGCAACATCGAGAAGAACAAAGGCCCCGGGGTGGGAGCACGGGGTGGCGGATAACAGCAGTGTGCCCGGGGGAAGAGGCCAGGGCAGTGAGGGTAAGGAGACCAGGACTCCGGCTCTTATCTCGAGAGACAGGCCCCTGGACAGGAGGGTCCAAGTGGTGAGGTCACATGATCCAAGGTCAGCAGTCACGACCAGCCCCCGGGCAGGCCCTGCTCTAAGCACGTTGCACACTATCACTCACCAGTTCTCACACAGCACCGTGAGAAAAAGGTTAAGGACAGAGAGGTTAAGCAACTTGCTCAAGGTCATACAGCGAGAAGGTGGTGGAGTGCTTTACCACCCAGGTAAGGTAGCTCCAGTCTGTACTGCCTTGGATTACACTTACGGTTGAAAAGAACAGCTCTGTGTCCTGAAAATCCCTAAGTGGGTAGATAATAGGAGGCACAAGGGTGAGAGCAAAGAAACGAATAAAGAGGCTCACCAGGCAGCCTGGACCAGCACGTCAAGCTGGACGTGGTGAGAAACCGCCCTGAGGAGTGCATGGAGACCGAGGAGACTCCACACTCAGGGACAGAGGTGGTGAAGGCAGCGTGGGGAGTGTTCGGGTGGGTGAAGATCATAGCCTAGGTTTAGACACGGCTACTTGGCACCAAAGTAACACGTGGAGGTGTGGAAGAGGCAGCCAGAAGCATGCAGCTGTCAGAAGGGAGGCCGGGGCTGGAGACGGACATGCAGGTCTCAGGAGAGACAGCGTTAAAATCAGGGACTGGACGAGATCGCCAAGGAAGGGAGCGCAGATCCTACGAGAAGCCAAGACTCACTTCCCTACCCTGAGATCACAGTCAGATTATAAAAGCCCGGAGACATGCCCCACATGGTGGCCGGGGCCACAACGGGCTCAGAGGCGGGCCCTCCCGCCATCGCTACTGCTCCAGCTGACGGCACACACGGATGCAAACCCGGGCGTCAAGTGGACGGTGAGCCAGCAGCAGGCTTGCAGCAGGCACCCCCGGGCCCGGCACAGTGCAAAACCAAGACACTCCGACAGCGCCCTTCACTTGGGTCCACTTGCTGGGCGGGCGTGGAGGCGCTGTCTCGAAAGGTCCAGTGCTGTAGCTGCCGCCTTTCGTCAAGCCTCTCGCTGCAGCCTCCCGCCCAACCCAGCGGCAGAATGACCTCACCCCGTCCTTTTCTCATCTTCCCTCCGCCTCGCATCCCACACTCACTGGCGCCACTGCTGACTGGCCGTTCCCCCCCTTCTGGTGGGTGACCACCTGCGGCAGGGTTTCTGGCCCGCTCTACCCGCCGCCCAGGACTGGAGTCCAGTCTGCGGCCAGGACACAGGACACCCGCCTAGCATTTGGGGCCTAGCAGTCCCCTGCCCTAGCCCGGACGGCTGGGCGCCGGGTAACCGAGGCACATGCGAGCATGCAAACAAGTCAAGTTCCTACCCTGAGCAACCCAGGTCCATCGGAGGACACCTGGCGGGGACCACTGTCAACAGGTGGTCACCTTCCACTTGTTTCTACCCCAGGGTCATTGTTACGACAAAACCACATCCCGATCGTCTACGTGACCCTGGGTCCGTGAGCGTGTGGTGGAAAAGACGGAAGGCTCCTCACGTTTCCCAGGCTCTCGTGCCCGGCAGGGTCCCGGGCCGGCACCGCCGCGGTAGGGACCTTGCCCGCCCGAAAGCCCCTTATGGCTTCGGGCCCACCGGACGAGGGGTCTCCTCACACCCCGGGGCCGGCCCGCGCGGAAAGCGAGCGGCGCGGCGGCCCCCGGCCCCGGCCCAGACCCCAGCGGGCCCCGCGCCCGCGCCCTCGGCGCCTCACAAAGGCGGACGGGGATTCCGCGTGGCCGGGCCCGCCCGCGCCCGCCCGCCGCCCGCCGGCCCCGCGGCCTCGGCCCGGGAGCGGAAGGGCGCGCCTCACGCAGGCCACAGCGCCGCCCACCCGCCCGGCCGCGGGGCGCCCCTCGCGCCCCGCACCTACCTCCGGCGCCCGCGGCCCGCCTGCAGCGCAGAGCCTCGCGGCCCGGCCGCCGCCGCCGCCGCCGCCCTCCAGAGGGGCCGCGCGGGCGCTCTTCGCTCGGCGGGACCCGCCTGCCGCGCGCGGCGAGCGGAGGGCGGGCCTTGGCGCGCGCAGCCAATCCGGCGCGCGGCCTGCCCGCATTGGGGGAGCCGCCGGGCGGGCTGCGGAGACCGCCAATCGGCGGCGCGCGGCGCTCGCGGCCGCGGAGCGCGACCCAATGAACGGCGCGGCTGCGCGGGCGCGACCGGGCGCTGAGGCCTCCGCCGCGCTAACGGTCGCCGCCGGGGCGGGTCTCGGCGCGCGGAGGGCGCCGGGAACGGGGGGAGCGCGGGGGACGCCGGGAACGGGGGGAGCGCGGGGGACGCCGGGAGCGAGGGCGCGCGGGGGACGCCGGGAGCGGGGTGCGGGAGCTCAGGACGCGCCTTGGGTCTGAGCGAGACCGCAGGCACGCCGACCTCCACGCTCTCCGTGTGAAAGCGGTGAGCGTAAAGATAAGGGGGCCAAAGTCAGGAGGGCGCCGCTGTCCGGCCCTTCTCGGCTTGCTGGTCCTGCGCGAGGAGCCAGGACTGCCCCTGCCGAGGCGGGAGCTCCCCCGGCACGGAGACGGCTGCAAACCAGAGCCGGCGGTGCGGACCGAGGGCCGAGAGCGAGGGCCGGGCGGGGCCCGTCAGTTTGACGGCGTTACAGAGCACCCCCCCCCCGCGCCACCCCCCAACACTCCCTGGCTGCAAGGCCAAGGCGGTGACTTTGCAGGAGACAATTGGGAAGACCGCTCCGCCAGGCGCCCCAGCAAAGGTGCGCACGTCCACCATCAGAGCGGATAAAGACGTGTCGGTTTGTGTCTTCAAGATGCCTCGATTAAAAAAAAAAAAAAAAAAGGAGGGAAAAACGCCAGTAAAGGGACATACGGAGGGCCTCCCGAGAAAGACATACTAAAGCCGGAAGGGCAAAACCCATGTGTAATCACAAAGAGCCGGCAAACTCACAGGAGGGTCCTTCTACCCCCAAAATGGCCAGTACTTTTCAAAAAATGGCAAGATCACTCAAGTCAGAGAGACTGGGGAGCCCTTAGAGCTGGAGGAGCAACAACTAAGTGTGATGAGGGGTCAGGCAAGGATTATTAGTGGGACAAAGCTCAGCAGATTAGGTAACAATATTGTATCAATGCTAATTTCATGGTTGTAAATGTTTACTGTGGTTAGGTAAGGTGTTGAGATTGGATCTCTGGGAAGGATACTGGATTCTTTGTTCCATTTTTCAAGTTTGTAGCAAGTTGAAATCATTTCCTAAAAAGAGCCAGGGGAGGGGTGCTGCAGGTCACTAAGCTGGAGGCCCACCTAGGTCTTCCCTCCCTGCCTGCCCTCTCCTTGCCAGGCTGTGCCACAGGGTTGGCACCAGGCACCCCACAGCGGGCACCGAGCCCTGTGAGGGTCTGGCTCTCGGACTCAGCCAGCTGCTGGCCTTGCCCAGTGCACTTAGAGCCCATGGGAACCCCCCAGCCCACCACCCTCCATCTAGCCGCCTCACCACACTTCATTGCCTCCTGAGGTAGGGACCCCACCTACCCCAGTCAAACCTGAGACCTCAGCCCTGCACACTACAGCCAACTTCCCACTTGGCCTGGCACCAAGCAGGTGACAGACAAGGATCTTACCACGGGACCACCCCGCTGTTCTCAGCTGGCTCCAGCATCGGAGTCACAAAGATCAATGCCTGGAAGCTGGAACTCCAGCACAAGCTGGGGGAGAAAACCTTTTCCCTTGGGGCTTCTGAGTTTCCACCTCAGCCTGGCTCACTTGAGGGGGTCTCTGCCAGCACAGGAGATCAAAAGACTCCGTGGGGGGCGGGGGGGGGGGGTCGTCTCTGCAGACAGGAGCCAGGAGCCCAGGCCCAACAGACTGACAAGACCTGAGGATCCCTGCATCCCTCGCTGATGGTGTGCTCACAGGAGTCAGGCGCCCAGGCCCGACAGGACTAGACCTGAGGTCTCCGAGGTCCCTAGCTGGCTGTGTGCTCACAGACGTGGCTCTGTGCCTGCACACCTCCGCTCGGCCGTCCTGGGGCTGGAGAACAAGCAGCTCATCGGGGAAGGGGCATGAGAGACTCCAGCAGGGACTCGGATCAGATGCATCTGGTGACAAGCACAGAGGCCTCTTCTGGGCATGTCAAAGGCCCTTCCAGGAGACAGCTAACCCGGGTCCTGAATCCTCCAAACAACAGAGACCTCGCTTCCAGACACTGGCCTGAGCCAAGGGGGTGTGCAAAGGGTTAGGCTCTACTATCTATCTGGCCAGGGCATCAGGACACAGGAGTGGAACAGATGAAAGGTCTTCACACTCTTGTTCCGACTGGGAGACACACAAGCAACACTCGGTCAGTGCAAGGCCTGCCTGTCAAGACAAGGGCTTTCTGTTGTGCAGCAGAGACCAAGATGGGGAAGCTGCCTCAGACAGGGTGACTGTCAGGACTTGAGCCAAGACCTGCGGGGCAGGGGAGGGGGAGTGCAGCGCGGGCATCTGGGGGAGGAGCCCTTCCGGCAGCAGGAGCCGCAGAGCAAAGGCCCTGGGGCACGAGCAGCCCTGGGCGCTGGGGCAAGCCCGAGCAGGCATGGCTGGGCCCCGAGGGCTGCCTGGCCGCACCCTGCTCCACCCTGGCCTGCGGGCTGTGGCGCTGTCCCTGTATCTCCCCAGGCCTGTTTCCTGATGTGTAAAACAAGGTCACAATTTTTTATTTTGCTCAGCTGCCAAAACAAAGTATGCCAGTGAGGGGCTTACACAACAGAGATTTATTCACCTGGTTCGAGACTGGCCGTCTGAGGTCAGGGTGTCCGTCACAGGCCCTGCTCCTCTGAGGGCTTCAGGGGACAGCAGGCCCCCCTCCCTGCTTCTGGGGCTCCTTGGCAGGAAGCAGCTTGGCCCCAGCCTTCGCAGGCATCTGTCTGCGTGCCTGCCTGTCCCTGTGCCCATGTGTCCCTTTTCATAAGGACATCGCTCCTACCGATTCTCTTCTGATTATCTCTGGAAACACCTGACGAAGTCACCTGAGGGGCCAGAGCCCAGCGCCATCTCCCAGGGGGCACCCAGGTCAGCCTAGATCCACAGAACCAAGCCTGGAGCTACTTCCTTGGGCCCAGGCTACCCAGGGGCACAGGGCAAAGGGTGCATGGGGAATGTGGGCAGCAGACATCTGAAAGCCTCTCCGGATGGCCCTGCACCAGTGCAGCAGTGCCCCCAAGGGCGGCATGGCTGGCCGGGGGGCCTGTGAGGCAGGCAGAGGGCACTGGCCGTACCAGAGCCGGGGACTTGGCCGATGGCAGCTACGCAGGACGCGGTGGGTGGGGAGCGGCACAGGCTGCCTCACACGGGGCCGCTTCCTGCTGGGCCGTGAGGGGTGAAGAGGGGACAGAGGAGGGCCAGGGAGCCAGGGAGGGCCCGGGGTGTGCCCAACCCGCCTGAGCTGTCAGTGCGCTGAGGAAGCCAGGTCGGGGGTCGGCCGCCAAGGCGGAGGGAAGCTGGGTGCCCACACTGGACGCAGGACTCCAGATGCCCAGCCCCAGCTGGGGACAGGAGCGCCAGGGTGCTTGTCCAAAACCAGGGCCCGGGGCTGCGCGGGGATGGACGCCACTGCCCCCTCAGCTGGCGCACAGCCCCCAGCACCCGCGGGCCTCCGCAGGCCTGACCCCACGGTCCCCGGGGTGCAGGGCGCCCACCTGCACCGGAGTCTGTGGACCAGAAGGGCGGCGCCCCAGCCCACACGGGCACCCTGTCTCACAGTCAAGGCGTGGAATGCACTGGCCTCAGTTTTATTGTCAGCATCCCCCATTCACGTACAGGGTCCTATGCCATTTAGTTCTTCGGGAGAAGGAGAACGGCAGGGGCCTCTGTGTGCCCTCCCTGAGACGGGCCTGCCTCGAGCCGGGAGCCCCGGGCAGCGCAGTGCGCATGGACACCCCTTGTGGGTGGCCCCAGGCTGTGTCTACCTAGGGAGAGGCTTTCATCCCTCCAGAGGGCCCGTCCCCTTCCAGGAGCAGGGCCGGGGTCAGCGTGGACCATGGCCAGGATAGGAGGGGCTGCTCTGAAGCGGACGTCCACTGTCGTGTCTGGATCGTGGCGAGACTCACAGGACGAAGCACACAAGGGTGAGAGGCACTCGTCGTGAGGCCGGCTCTTGTGGGTGGCACGCCTGGAGCATTTGTGCGTCTGAGCATGTGTACACATGCCTATGGCCTGCAGTGTGTGCACACCTGCGTGACATGTGTCACATGGGGCTCTGCACACGGGCAGGGGAGGCCCGGCACCCTGACTGCAAGCCGCTGTCATCTCCAGGGCCCAAGGCTGGACCCCGAGCTAGACCTAAGGATGCAGATGGTTCACACAAAGGGCTCTGCCCTGGGGAACGCTGGCCGGCTCACGGGCAGTACCTGTGACAGGGCCTCCCGGGAGCCCCAGCCACAGCGGCTGCGGGCTAGCTCTGCAGCCGGAACTCATGGGTAGTGGTCTCCCAGCGGGTGGGGTCCGAGCCCAGCATGCTGCGCTCCGTGAAGGTCACGTGCCCATCTGCATCCACAAGGATGACCGTGTTGGTCCTAAAAGAGTGCAGGGCCCATGTTCAGCCCCGAAAGGTGCAGATCCAAGGTGGGAGGGGCCTCGATGGGCCCTGGCTTGGTCCGGTCTCAGGGCGCTCAGGCCCAGTGCCTCTGGGCCGGGGTGGGGGGAGGGGGCACTGAGCTGGGGGCCCCACAGGTTTCTGCCCAGCGGGACCACCCCTCCACCACTCGGCGGGTGGGCCCTGGGCTGACGAGGCTGAACGCCCAGGGCTCCCAGCCAGGGAGGTGGCAGGAGGGGCTGGGGAGGTGGGCCCCCCAGGGCGGAGGCAGCACCTGTGCCTGCCCGTCCTACCTGGTGCCGTAGTCCGGGCAGCGCACGCACACGGCCGCGTACTTGCTGAGGATGGGTCGCACGTACTCCCTGCCCTGGGCCTCGATGGCTGGGTCTGGCAGCTGCCTGAAGGACAGAGGCGGCGTTCTTGCTGCCAGCTCGCAGCCCTGCAGTGCCCGGGAGTCCACCAGACTGGGTGGGGGAACCACACAAGCTGCTCCCTGCACGTCCCAGGTCAGGGCCCAGAACCCCTACTCAACCTATTACGAGGGGCTCCGCTGTGGGGGCCACGGGACAGCGACTGCCAGCCTGTCCCTGTGCCAGGGCCCCCAGAGCTGCCCGGGGCTCGACCACGCAGGCCCCACGGATGGAAGCGACTGGCTCGCAGAGCCTCCGTGTGTGCAGGGGGCACTCACGCCTCGTCGTTGCTGAGCACATCTAGGAGCTGGGCCACCAGCGCATCCCTGGGGAGCTCCCGGCCCTGCTCCACGGCCTCCAGGAAGAGCTGCTTCCCGAAGCACAGCTTCCTCCAGGGCGTCTCCAGCAGCGCGTTGCTCAGCCCATAGGTCCCTGCAGGAGGCCGGGGGTTCTGCCAGCGTGGGGGTGGGGGACTGTGACCCACACTCCACCCACCCACCCCTTCTCTGCACGCCTCTGTCTCCAGGAACTTGCCAGGGCTGGTTGTGGGGAGGGCTCGGGTGATCAGAATCAACACCAGGATAAGGTCTGTCCCTAAGTCGGGGGAGCCCGAGGTGGGGTACACCTGAAAAGGTTCAAGCTGGGACCCCCACAGCCTCAGGCCAGGAGGCTGCCCGCCAGGGTCAGCCGAGGTCAGGGAGCCCGACCCTAGGAAGCCCCAGGTGCCAACACGTAAACTGGACGTCATCACCATTTAAAATGACTCCTTGCTTCAGGAGACAGCAGCGAGAAAGCAGGAAGACAGGATGGAAGAAAACATTAGAAAAGTCAAATATCTGATGGGAAACTTGTATTCAGAACACATAAGATAATTCTTGCGATTCAGTAACAGAAAGATGACCCAACTGAAAAATAGGGAGAGGACTTGAGTAGACATTTCTCCAAATAAGACACAAGAACGACCAACAAGCAGGTGGAAAGTTGCTCAATGTCATTAACTACCAGGGAAATGCATACCAAGGCCACAGTGCGACCACATCGCACTGGGGACAGCGGCGACGAGAAGTCGGCCAGTGACAAGTCCTGGTGAGACTCGTAAAGTTGCTGCTGGCGATGTAAAATGGTGCAGCTGCTTTGGGAAGCAGCCTGGCAATTCATCAAACGTTCAGTTACTTTACAATCTGCCAACTCCATTCGAACTACCCACATAAGAGAGATGAAGGTACCCACGCTAAAATGTGGAACCAACATTCACAGCAGCCAATTAACAGGGACAACCGAGTGTCCTTCACTGGGCAAGGGATAAACGAGGCAGAAAACCCACAGGACGGAATACTATTCAGTCACAAAAAGGAACGGAACCCTCACACCACGGAAGGACGAACCTTGAAAGTGTTCCCCAAAGGGAAAGGCCAGACACAAAAGGCTGGTACTGTCTGCGCCTGTCTACGTAAGTCGTGCAGAATGGGCAAACCCACAGAGATAGAAAGCAGACGGTGGTGTCCAGGGCTGGGGGGTAACTGCCAGCCCACAGATAGAAAGCAGACGGCGGTGTCCAGGGCTGGGGGGTAACTGCCAGCCCACAGATAGAAAGCAGACGGCGGTGTCCAGGGCGGGGGGTAACTGCCAGCCCACAGATAGAAAGCAGACGGCGGTGTCCAGGGCGCGGGGTAACTGCCAGCCCACAGATAGAAAGCAGACGGCGGTGTCCAGGGCGGGGGGTAACTGCCAGCCCACAGATAGAAAGCAGACGGCGGTGTCCAGGGCGGGGGGTAACTGCCAGCCCACAGATAGAAAGCAGACGGCGGTGTCCAGGGCGGGGGGTAACTGCCAGCCCACAGATAGAAAGCAGACGGCGGTGTCCAGGGCTGGGGGGTAACTGCCAGCCCTGGGGTGGGGAGCGTCCCTTCTGGAGTTGGATTTTGGTGACGGCTGCACCACTTTGGAGACAGTGAAAACGACCAAAGCCATGCTGTAATGGGTGGGCTGGATGCCGCACGCATGGCTCGATGGAGCAGTTCCTTTTTTTCTTTTAAAGTAACATGGAGGGCTTCCCTGGTGGCTCAGTGGTAAAGAATCCACCTGCCAATGCAGGAGACAGGGGTTCGATCCCTGACCTGGGAAGACCCCACGTGTTGTGGAGCATCTCTGCCCCTGCGCCACAACTACGGGGCCTGCCCTAGAGCCCCTGCTTCGCAAGAAGGGAAGCCACCGTGGGGAGCAGCCCCGCTCGCCACAACTAGGGAAAGCCCAAGCAGCAAGGGAGACCCAGCACAGCCAGAAATGAATAAATAAAAAGATGCAACTTTTTAAAGAAACAGAAAGCGACAGGGATCGGGGCGGGGGGAGGCTCTGGGATGACACAGCAGTGGAGAGGTGACAAGAATTTTGTCCCAGCAGCGATTCGCAGATGAGCAGCCTCTCTGGGCATGGCTGAGGGCAGCGGCGGGGTCCCGGCGCTGCCACAGGGGTCACAGAACTGGGAGCACCAGCGGCTCTGCACGGGCAGAAGCAGCCCGCCTGTGGGCCAGGTGAGGCCACAGCCACCACGGGCCACGGGGGCACGAACGGCTACGAACAGCGGAGGAGAGACCCCGGCAGAGCCCCGGGCCCGGGAGGCGGCAAGGGGCCCCCAGGGGAGCAGCCCACCCTGCACCGCCCGCCGGGGCAGCCTCACCTGGCGCCAGGACAACAGGCTCCCGCTCCCCCCGGTTTCCGTAGTAGCAAATGACGTCTCCCTTTTCTGCGCTGCAGCCAAGGGCAGAGAGGGTCAGCCAGGGCCACGGGGGCCACACCCTTCCACACAGGCGCCCCTGTTATGAACTACCTGTGCCTGACCGGCCCGACACCTCTCTGCGCATCAACACGGGCCTGTCCACAACCCGACCACTGCGTCCCCAGCGCCCCCTCAGGGCCCAGCGGCCCAGCTCCTGAACCTCACAGCCAGGGCGGCCGCCCAGGGCTCCAGGGCCCCAGCCTCCCTAGGTGAACCGCTCCTATCGCCTTGGGGACAGGCCCCCACCCCTGCCCCTCGCTGCCCACTGCACCCCAGGCAGGGAATGCCCCTTGCCCCAGGTCCTCTACCCACAGGGCCCACGGCTGGCTTGGCTGGCATCACAGCCCCTTGGCAGCTCCAGACAGGCCGACAGACAGCTCCCTAGCCCTCAGAGGACCTGGGGTCGCCTCATTGCCCTCGGCCCAGCCCCAGGTGGTGGTGGGGCATCCCCGCCTGAAGACCCACCTCAGGTCGGCCGCGATGAGGTTGAAGCCGTTGTACAGATGGCCCTCGGCCGAGACCTTCTTTAGGTAGGACAAGCTGTCCATGTCCGAGGTCAGGAACTGGGCCACGAGCTCACCTGTGGCAGGGGACACACGCCCATGGAAGGGCGGCAGGACTGAGCCCGTCTCCCGGGAGACAACAGTCCCCCTGGGCCTGTGCCTCCCTTGCTGACCGGCAGCCTAGGAGGTGGGTGTGGAGGCTTCTGACTCTGAACATCCCCCTGCTGAGCCCCCACGGGGAGGTCCAGCGCAAGGGGACGTCGGAGACAGCGTGTGTCCACAGGACGGGGGGTGACCACACAGTGGTCGGGAGCCAGGCTGTGGCCAGGCCGAGGTGGCTCCCGGTTTCACCAGCCAGGGGGCTGCAGGGCCCCTCTCCTCGCCCCGCCTCCCACCCCTGCAGGCGTCTGCGAGCCCCCAGCCCTGTACCTCGGCCCCGGGCATTGTGGTTCAGCCACGGCTGCAAGTAGTTGGTGAGCGCGGCCAGCTTGCCCCGCGTGCTGATGCCCAGCCACGTGCCGCCCTCCTTGCCTTCCTCCATGTCCAGCCCTGCAACACACGGCAGCGTCGCCAGCAGCCCTGGGGCCGGCCGGGGCTCAGACTCCGCGGGACGAGGCAGCCTGCAGGCCCACAGATCTGTGGGGGGACCTTCATCCGGGACAACACCTGCTGTCCCCGGGAGCCCCAGCCCACGCACACGTGCCGGCACCTGGGTGGGCGTCAGGCCAGGGCGCACACAGCACCAGCTCTGCCACGGAAACCGCGCCAGGCCCCAGCCAGGTGCAGGGACACTGGCTGTCGTCCCTGGGCAGGACCAGGCTTCACTAGGAGCCCTCCTGCTGCCACCCTCCACAACCACAGGCCCGCCCTGGGCTGGCAAGGTAGCCACAGCCACCAGCAGTGAGTTCCTGGCCGGCGGGGTCACTTTGCTTGAAGACTGGGGTGAAAACAACTACATCATTGACACGTTATTATTACAACAATAATAAATTGCTATAGTACGTGCTACATCGCTCAGTCACGTCCTACTCTTTGCGACCCCATGGACTATAGCCTGCTAGGCTCTTCTGTCCATGGAACTTACCGTGCAAGAATACTGGAGTGAGTTGCCTTATCCTCCCCCAGGGGAATTACGATAGTAGAAGAACTAAAAGAGGGAAAGATCTGAACAAGTATTGAAATAAAACTGCCCTTATTTGTATGTGAAGAAGATCCAAAGAGAATCTACAAAAAAAAAAAACCTTCCATAACTAATGAGTAAATACTAGTAAGAACTGGAAAATGAAAATTTAATTAATCATTTACAACAGCAGCAAATGATTTTCAAAACACATAGGAAAACGTTACAGGAAAGACGTGTGTGCTGAGGACGCACGTCAGGCAGACCTGACTGAAGGAAGAGCCCTGCTCGGCGCTCAGACGCGCACATGGTCAAGAGGAGCTCTGCCAGAGCACGGGCAGAAGGGAGCCGTCCGACACCGCTGGGGAGTGCATGCTGGTGCAGCCGCTATGAAGTCCAGGACAGAGGCCCCCAGAACACTAACACAGAACTTCCATACGATCCGACAAGCCCACTCCTGGGGTGCATATCTGGACAAAATAACACGGAGAGATCCATGCAGCCCGATGCTCACTGCAGCGCTATTTACAGCAGCCACAGTGCAAAAGAAAGTCAACGCCCATCATCAGATGCATGAAGATGCGGCGTATTTATACCACAGAACACTATTCAGCCGTAAGAAGCACAAAATAATGCTATTTGCAGCAACATGGGTGAACCAGAGATTGTCATATTGAGTGAACTAAGTCACACAAAGAAAGACCAATACCATATGGTACGGCTCATACGTGGAATCTAAAATATGACCCAGTGGCTAAGACTGTGCTCCCAATGTAGAGGGACCAGGTTCGATCCCTGGTCAGGGAACTAGACGCTGCGTGTGGCAGCTAAAGATTCCCGACCCACAACTGAGACCTGGCACAGCCAAGTAAACACTCAGAGCCAGAATGTGACACCGACGAACCTACCCGTGCGACAACAGACGCACAGACACAGAGCACAGACACAGAGCACAGACCTGTGGCTGCCAGGGCGGGAGGGGAGTTTGGGGTGAGCAGAGGCAAACTCGTGTACACAGGGGAATAAACGGGATCCTACCGCACAGCACAGAACACCAGACTCAACGTCATGTGATAAACCACATATAAAACATATGAAAAAGAATGCACATGTACACATGGAAAACTGAGCCACCGTGTCGAACAGGAGAAGCCAGCGCAGCGCTGTAAATCGACCGTAAAAGCAAGGGTGAGGGTTCTCTGCAAATGACCAAGAGTGACCACAAGCAAATGAAGACCCGGCAGGCTGGCATTTTATAGAAGTCACAGACCTAAGCGTAACCAAAACCAGAAGGGTTCCAGAACCACACAGAGGAAGGTACCTTTACAATCTCACGAAAGGCAAAGCCTTTGGGTAAGATGCAAGAAAACCTATGACAAACCTAGACAGCATATTAAAAAGCAGAGACGTCACTTTGCCAACACAAGTCTGTATCGTCAACGCTATGGTCTTCCCAGTAGTCATGCATGGATGTGAGAGTTGGACCATAAAGAAGGCTGAGCGCCGAAGAATTGATGTGTTTGAACTGTGGTGTTGGAGAAGACTCTTGAGAGCCTGTTGGACTGCAAGGAGATCCCACCAGTCCATCCTAAAGGAAATCAGTCCTGAACATTCACTGGAAGAACTGATGTTGAAGCTGAAACTCAAATACTTTGGCCACCTGACGCAAGGAACTGACTCGTTTAAAAAGACCCTGATGCTGGGAAAGATTGAAGGCAGGAGAAGGGGACGACAGAGAATGACATAGTTGGATGGCATCACCTATTCAATGGACATGAGTTTGAGCAAGCTCTGGGAGTTGGTGATGGACAGGGCGGCAATGGCATGCAGCAGTCCATGGGGTCGCAGAGAGTTGGTGACGACTCTGCGACTGAACAACACCAAACCTAGGATGCTCCTTGGCCATGCTCACGGGCTCCCCTCAGTCCTCCTCCAGCGGCTCCCAGGCCTCTGGGAAGCCAGGCCAGCCTGGGCAAAGACCCCACACACAGGACCGCCATGCCCAGAGCTCAGGGCGCAGGGGCCAGCCCGCCCACTGCGCCCCCAGCGCTCTCCCCACCTCCCGCAGGACCTGCTCCTTCTTCCCGCGCCCAGCCTCCTCTGCCCGACTCGGCACACGGAAGCCTTCACGGATGTCTGAGGGCCCTGGCCCGCACGCGCGCACGCGCACATGCCCTCTGGGCGGCCCGCCCACAGTGCCGGGCGCTGCTCCCAAGGGGCCCGTCTGCTCCACAGGCCCCCCGTTGGCCCCCGAACTCCGGCGGCCCTCCCTGGGGCCAGGGGTGTGCGAGGGCACCATAACCACGTGCAGCTGACAGGACAGACTCGCGCAAGACCAGCCCCAGCGGAGGGTGGATGCAGGTACAGCCCCCACCTTCCGGCCGCTTCCCCGGGGCACCTGGGTGCGTGGAGGGCGGAGACACTCACCGCTGAGGACCTCGTTGTTGCTCCCCCAGAAGTCTGCGGCCCTGGCCGGCCGGTGGTAGAACTCGTCCCTGTTGGCGGCCAGGATGAGCCTGAGGAGAGAGCACGAAGAAGGGTCTCGAGGGAACTGGAGCGTCTCGCATGGGCAGGCGGTCTCGACGGAACAGCCGCGGTTTTCCTCTCATTACCAAGACGACGGCGCCTCAGTAGTCAGGCCGCAAACCCCCGGGAAGGAGAAAGCGGACTCGGCCCAGCCCCGCTCCCCGGTCACCAGGTGCCTGCTCCAGGCCGTGGGCCCCTTCCCTGAGGACACGCTGTGAAACCCCCGGCAGCGCTGAGGGTGTCCCCGGGCTGCTCCCTCCTGCACTTTGGGGCGTCTCTGGGAGGGGACAGCTGAGGACTTCTCTGTGTTTTCTTCCTGTTCAGTATTATGAATCAAACAAGTATTTTTTTGGTAACTAGAAAACATGCTGATGTTTTCAGATCACTGGTTTTGGAGTACGAAAAAGAAGTTTCTGGTCAGTTTTGCCATTTAAAATAACTGCGTGAAAAGAGCCCCTGGAGAAGGGCATGGCAACCCGCTCCAGTACTCTTGTCTGGGAAACCCTATGGACAGAGGAGCCTAAGGGGCTACACGCCACGCAGTTGCAAAAGAGTCCCACGTGATTTAATGACTGAAAACAACAAGCTGTTCCTCTGCCTCCAGTTTCTCGGCTTTCGATCTAGGAAGTCCATGGCCACGAGGGTCAGCAAACACAACCTCCCCAGTAGGTCTAAACAAACATTCAAAACTACCCCAAGCTCTAGAGGGACTTCCCTGGCAGTCCAGTGGTTAAGACTCTGTGCCTCTGCTGTGGGGGGTGTGGTGGGATCCCTAATCAGGGAACTAAAATCCTGAGTGAGGCTTGGCAGGGCCCAAATACCCCAAAAACAACAACAGAAGCAACTATAAACACAGGTGGTGATCAGGTGGGCAGGGCCAACGTGAAGGCTCCGAGACCCAGTGTCTGTTTCTGATGAGGAACCCTCCGAGCAGCATGGCATGGGCTGGCATTGGGCCGGGGTCCAGCCCGTATTCGGTCGTCAGATCCTCAAAACTCTCCAAGAGTACCATTCGCATGGACGCCTGACTCCATGAACACTGGCTTGTGGGGAACACTGGCGTGTGCAGCCCAACACCCACCCACCGCCTCAGCCAGGTGCTCAGCTTGGGGCCCCGGGGGCGACGCAGGTGCTGGCCGGTGGGGTCTCCGCTGCTGCGGGGGTCAGTCCCTGAAGCCGCAGGACCGGGCCGCCTGGTCTCACCTGTCGTGGGCCAGGATCACTCTCCTCCTGGAGGCCACCCGCAAGCTCTGGCCATGGGCCCCTCCAAGAGCAGCAGGGGTCAGATGCCCCCCCCAGGACACACCCCCCCCGTGTGAACTCAGGGTCACCTCATTCAAGACTTCCATCATTTGGCAAAACATGGAGGTTCCAACTGCTGGACAACAACAGGCAGGGGGGTACAGAGGCTGGGACCTCCCGGGGGGTCATACCCAGGCAGGGCACAGAGGGTGGGGCGGGCGTGTTGAGCCAAGGACAGCCCCAGGAGGGTCTGACACCAGTGCATGAGGCCGAGTGCGCAGCCTGGGAGGCAGGCCAAACCCGAGGGCACCTGAGGGGTCATCCCAGGGGTGATGGCAATGGAAGGTGACGTGAGGAGGGGTGGGTACCCCAAAACAGGGCTGTGGGGCGGCAACCAGGGGTGCAGTGCAGGGCGCAGACGAGGGATCCAGGCGGCTTCGGCCTGGAGCTGCTCAGCTGAGCCACTCACATACCCCAGGACCCCACATGTACCTCAGCCCCCCACCAGCCACGCTGTCTCCCTCCCCCGACACCGCCACAGGCGCTCCGCCGAACAGCCCACAGGACACGCACTTTTGCACTGTGGGCCCAATCCTAGGAGAGCTTGGCAGCGCGGCACCGGCGCCCACCACCACCCTTCCCAGGGCTCCACAGAGGCTGTGGGCCCAGTTTTGTCAGCAGAGAGCACCGGAGGGACGCTGCTGGGGAGAGGTTTTCACTCCCTGGCTCAGGGCATGGCCCAGACGGTGGTCAGTGCAATCGAGCAGACTTCCAGCAAGTGCCCAGAAAGCTCTGGCCACCCAGTGTGCCAGCCCAAGCTGGGGCTCAGCCCAGGGTGGAGGACGGGCTCTGCCCCCAGGCACCCCGGCCCCTCTAATCACAGCCCTGGGGCTCTGTCCACTGGCTGGACCCCGACTCCCAGCTCACTCTGCTGGGGGCTGTCGAGGGCCAGCCCCCAGCCCCCAGCCCCCAGCCAGGCCCTGCGGCCCACTCCCCCGCAGGAAGGAGACGCTGGGCACCGTTCACTCCCTGGCCTGGAGTGAGTGACCTCAGCCACATGTCAGGCATCTGAGAAGCAGCTGAAATGACCTAGGTCCTGGGACAATGGCAACTTCACAGCAACCGCACCGGTGACTCATCTGTGGTTGGGGGTCACAACCCAGCCTCCCTCTCCGTGTGGATCACTGTCAGGGGGGTCCCCACCACGGAGCTGGAGGACGGAGGGGTGCTCCCCAGAGCCGGCGTCCCCTCCCTGGCCTCAGCCTCCTGCCTGCTCCGGTGGGTCCCCCAGCTCCCCTGACCCCCGCCCAGGCGGCCCTCAACACGCAGGCTGCTTGCTGGCCCAGGGCCCCAGCCCCCAGGCCAGTCTCCCGCGCGGCCACTCTGCCCTGCTGCCACCGGGGCCCCAGCTGGGGGCAGGGGCTGTGCGCACGCCCACTCCGCCCTCCGTCTTGCCCACGCGGCCATCTCCCGAGGCTGCGTCTGAGCACCTCTGCACATCGACACGGGGTCCCCGCCCTGGGAGGAACCCCCTGTGGGGCCCACCTGAGCAGCTGCTGTCGGGGGACCCAGGCACTAGCCTGTGCCCCCACCCCGCACACGGTGCCCACACGGGCTCCCGAGGCTGAGTGGGACAGCGGGTGCAGCCAGGGGGGTTACCTGTACGCATTTTTGGAAACAGGGCGAGGATCGAACTTAAAGAAGATGATGCACATGAGTCCCGAGGGGGGCTTGGCTCCACAGGTCACGGGCTCTGCAGGAGAAGGAAACGTGTTGAGTGGATGGCAGATGACAGGCCCACCTCCTGATCCGGCAGCGCCCCCTTGCCCAAACTGAGCCGGCCTCAGTGCCCAGACCCTCACTGGACGAGGGGCCTGCATGGTGCACACTGCGGTGCTTGCCCGTCTCCGTAAACGTGCTCTGGCGCAGCGGCCAGACACATCCCCGAGGCCGGTGACCTCGCTGGCCCTGGTGGCCGGCGATCACTCCCTGGTCTGGGGCCTGAAACAAAGGATCTCCCATCTCAGGAGTCACAGGAGGACGTTCCCAGCACACTGACCCGCCTTCAAAGCAGGCAAGCAATGAGGGAGCCCTGGCCGCCCCGCACGGAGTCGCCAAGGAAGGCTGGAGCCCACGGCCAGCACCACGGCCGCAACCACAATGCAGAGCCACGCGGCAGCCGCCCAGCTCGTGGCCTTCCGTGCCCCCTCCCCTCACTCTGCTCACGGGTCTGGCCAGGGTGGCCGCCAGGCGCTGGGTGCACCCGGAACTCTCCCCGGCGGTGCCCACGGGCCCGGTGGGACCTCCAGGACTCAGCCCCGTGCTTGTCCAGGCACAGGTGTGCTGATGGCCCAGCCCACCAACCTCTGCCCTCAGTAAGGCGCCGTGGCCGTGCAGGGGAGGTGCAGCTGTGGTGACCAGTGCCGTGTGCAGGAGCCCAGGGCACCGCACCACACGAAGAGCCCACACAGAGGGGCCTGGGGGTAGTGTGGACGGGCCAGGTCCCTGCCCATCAGGGGCACTGGTGCCCATCGTCCCGGGAGTGCCCGGCAATCCCCATTCTGTGGGCAGACCATTGGGACCAACCTCCTTGGTAAAAGTGACTCAAAACGCTTGAAAAAACATGGAAAATCCTCAAAGCCAAGAGCTGACAAGGTCATGCAGGATTTAGCTGACACCTGAGAGAACAGAAAAACCCAGAGAAGAGAGCAGCAAACGGTGCCCATTCCTGCCCCAGGGGCCGCCCATGGTGCAACCTGGGCTCTGGTGGCCTTGGGGGGTTGAGGGAACAGGGACCCAGTGTGTCTGCATGGCCACACGGGGGTAGGCAGGTTAGGTGCACAGAAATGGGGGGGGCGGTCTCTAAGAAGCTCCATGTGCAGAGCCAGGGCCACGCAGGGCGCCCAGGGACTTGGTCTGAGGGGTGTCTGCACTGGCGGTGCCCCTGGGCACTGGGCACACTGAAGTTTCCGTCTTCATCCCAGACTTCCGAGAGTCTCTGGAATGACTTCCTGGACAGAGAGCAGCGCAGTGGAAAGACCCGCATAACAAGATGGAGCACCACGAGCAAGAAGTGGCAGGGCTCCCGCGCGCCCCACGACCCGCCCATCTGAGTGCAGGAAAGGGGCTCGGGAACACGTGTGCGGAGAAGACGCCGGGGGCCTCCCAGCACCGGAAAGATCCTCCAGAAGCAGCAGCCTCAGGGACCTCCCTGCACACCCAACACAGGCACGCGGGTTTGATCCCTGGTCGGCGAGCCCCGCAGCACGGGCAGGTCAGACACGGAAGATGGGACAGTCAGCAGGATCACCCAGGAGGCAGGGCAGGGTGACGGGCAGCCACGGATGCCTCAGAACCCTGGCATCCCACCTGCCCCGTGACCAGTGTGCACATCCAAGACACAGACCCCTGCCCACCCGGGGGCTGCTCACCCCCAGACACACGGATGCCCTGAGCGGGTGGGCCAGGGCCATCTGCGGCGGCCAGGCTGGCACAGACTGTGGGAGGAGCCCCGCCAGAACGGAGGGAACACACCAGGAACACGCCACGCCGAATGTGCCTCCCCTGGCCTGCCCTCGCCCGCCACGCCCAGCCCAGGCTGCGTGCCGGGCTCAGGGGCCCACCAGCCACTGCTGAGCACAGGCCGGACCCAGAGCCCCTCTGCTACAGGGCCCCTGCGTCCGAGCCACCTGGGGCGGGGGTAGACGAGCCCCCAGGATGCAGCGGTGAGCAGGGCTCCCAGTCCCAGGAAGGCCGCAGCGGGTCTCCAGGCAGGTGTGGGCGCGGGCCCAGGGCTGTGGCCTTGGTGCAGACGCAGTCATCAGGAAGGAGGGGCCGGAGGAAAGCCAGCCCCTGGGGAGGGGACCATCAGGAACTGCCTTTCTCTCCAGTCCCTCACCCCCCACTCAGGAGGCCTGCTGCCCTGGCCCCTCTCCCCGCCCCCACGCCCTCCTCACACCCTCTCCGGGTCGGAGTCCTCCCTGATGGCCCCGTTGCCATCCAGGGCTCCCAGAGCAAGCCCTGGACACTGCACTGGCGTCCCGCCACAGCCGCGCGGCGGGGCACCCAGGCGCTCCCCTCCGCTTGCTTCCAGAGACTTCTGAGGTCAGGGGCGGGCGGCAAGCTGAGGGCTCAAGGTCGCAGTGCTCCAGGTGAGCCGGGACTCCTCCTCTCCGAGTGACACCAAGGCTGGAGTCAGGACAAGGTCATCCTGAAGGGCACTGGGCTGAGGGCACTGGGGGACACTGTTCCTGGCCCTCTTGGGGGGTCCCCACCCCGCCTAGCCCAGCTCCACCTGCAGCCCAGGGTGCCCACAGGCCCAGGGCAGCCTGAGAAGTTGGAACTCTGCAGTCCTGGCACAGCCCCGAGGGCCGGGCGGGCAGGAAGGTCCCAGGCCGGAGTGGACACATGGAGATGGGTGAAGCTGGGGGTACCGGGCTATGGAGGAAGCCATCCAGCCCGGTGGGCAGGGGGGCCACGGTGCTGACAGCCCCCTGCCAGGGGTGCCAGCCACAGTTGGACACTAGCCGCCCACCCTCTGCAGGCGAGGGGGCTCAGCCCATGGCAAGCAGGGTGGCCAGGGGGACCCAGGCCGGGGGGTAGGGTCCCCACTGATGGGGCGGCTGCCATGGAACTCAGCTCTCTGGGCTCGGGACACGCGAACCTGGAAGCAGCGTGGGCCCCAAGACCGCAGGCGGGGCAAGGACAGCAGCAGTGTGTTCCCGGGCGGGCTCCTCCCACACCAAGTGCTCAGCAGTGTCGTTGCTGAGCCCACGTGCGTCCCGCTGGGGGTGCAGCTAGGCCCCAGAGCGTTACCCAGGGAAGGAAGCCCCCAGATGGCGGCCTGGGCTGAAGAGGGGAGGCCGCCCAGGACCACAGCTTGGAGACTGAGAGATGGCTGAACACCCGGTGGGTAGGGGGGCGGCATCCCCGGGTCACCTAGGAGTTTCCCGTTGGCTGTGTGCTTCCAGACCTTTCTTGGCAAAGTACGGGTGCACGCCGGGGTCATCACTCACACAGGACCCCGCCACCCCGTCTTCCTGCCCACTGGCCGTCAGTCTGCATCCCCTGTGGCAAGAGGTGCTCCGTGCATCTCCTGGCCGCTGTCCCGCAGCGCAGTGGCTGGGGGGTGGCCCTGCCCGCTGCCCGAGCTGCCCCCGTGCAAACCTGCCTGTCCTCCCAGAGCGTGTCTCTCCATCCAAGCTGCACGGGACGTGCCCCCTCGTCCCTGAGCAACACCCCTTTCTCCTGAGCTCCAGGCACGGCTGCCTTTGGGCTCCATTCTCGGACATGTCTGCCCGGGTGGGCGGTGTGAGCCAGGGACCCCCGTGCTCTCCAGTGGACAGTGTCCCATCTGCACCACCGGGCCTCCCTGGACGCCCACCATGCGACCCTTTGGGCCCCGAGCTTCAGCACACGCTGAGCTGTCTCGGGCAGGGGTCTCCTGCTCAGCTTTTCACAGAAGCCGCTGACACCGACAGATCAGGCACGCCAGGCGCCCATGTTCGTGAAGTCACATGGGTGAGGAAGTCCACTGGCGGAGCTGGAGGCCAGCCTGCCTGTCCGGGGACCCACAGGGTTCCCAGTCTCATGCTGGTGGCGGGTCCACACCCTGATCTGGGTGGCGGCCACGGGGCTCACTCCACGCCATCCCACATGCTGGCCACTTGGAACGGGTGCCCTTCCTGGGGGAGCCGGAGCACCCTCCCGGAAAGCTGCCCACAAGAAGACCAAGACAGACCCCGCTGTCTTCCCCATAGGCTCTGAGCTGTTCCAGGGGCAGGCAGGAAGGGGTTCTCAGCAGACCGGGGAGGCCAGATCCAGCCCCGGCTCGGAGTGGCCAGCAGCCAAGAGTTTGCACAAGGACCCACGTGCTCAGGTGGCTGCTGGCTGGGGTGGGGGCCTGCACCCTCAGCTGAAAAGGCAAAGAGGCACCAGGTCAAGGGGGAACACCGGACAAGGGGAAACACTCGGATACAAGGGGGCACACCTGGACAAGGGGAAACACCTGGACAAGCGGGGCACACCTGGACACAAGGGGGCACGCCCAGATGCAAGGGCGCATGCCTGGACACAAGGGGGCACACCTGGACAAGGGGAAACACCCGGACAAGGGGAAACACCCGGACACAAGGGGGCACACCCGGACAAGGGGAAACACCCGGACAAGGGGAAACACCCGGACACAAGAGGGCACACCCGGACAAGGGGAAACACCCAGACACAAGGGTGCACGCCCGGACAAGGGGAAACACTCGGATACAAGGGGGCACGCCCGGACACAAGGGTGCACGCCCGGACAAGGGGAAACACCCGGACACAAGGGGAAACACCCAGACACAAGGGGGCACGCCCGGATGCAAGGGGAAACACTCGGATACAAGGGGAAACACCCAGACACAAGGGGGCACACCCAGACAAGGGGAAACACTCGGATACAAGGGGGCATGCCCGGGGACAAAGGGGCACACCCAGGGACAAGGGGGTGGACCTGGGGACAAGGGGACACAGCCGGACAAGGGGGCACGCCCGGACACAAGGGGAAACACCTGGACACAAGGGGGCGCACTGGCCAGAGGAGCCAGGAGTGGGGGACTCAGGTATGCAAGCGGCGGGGGCTGGGGGGGTGTGCGCGGGGGAGGGATCCAGGGCCTGGCAGTCAGCCTCCTCCAGCTGCTCCCCAGGGCTCTGGGCAGGGGTGACCGAGCCCTGGGGTCGGCACTCCTTCTGTTCGGCACTGCACACTCTTGGCGGAAGGCGATCAAAGACCAGCCAGCCAGCCCATCTGGCCTGGAGCCCAGGCGCCGGGCATCCCGCCCTCAGGCGGGGCGGAGCTCGGAGCTCCAGGCAGGAGCTGCTCACAAGTGACATGTGACGCGTGACTCCGTGGCGGCTGCCAGCACACGACATAAACACACGGGGACACACGCCCTGCCAGCCTAAACTAATCATTCAGAGCAGTCAGCTGCCCACCCCGCCACCGCCCACCGCGCCCCTTCCCCGCCCAGGACTCCACAACCCAGCTCTGCAGCTCTGGCTGATAAGTAGCATTTCACGAGGATGCATTTTCTACGGCGACAATGTTTCCTGAGATCTTAGAACTGGCACTCGTGCAGCCTCACAGCAAGTGTCATTGTCCCTTCAGGGTTCAAAAGAGCAACACCAACAAGGGACACAGGGAGTCACGGTGCACGCTGCTCACTCTGCACTTTGGTCCCCATCCCCCCCAGGAACAGGCTTCCCCACAAGCCAGGGGCTAGCCCTGCGGCTCGAGGGGTCAACAGGGGAGGAAGGGGGCACTCCCACCAGCCCCTGAAAGGAGTGTGGAACCAAGTACTTCTACTGCGCATGGTCTTGAGGACCCGGCAGACACACCAGGGGGTGGGGCCTGGGCCTCTTCACTGTGAAGCGTGTATCCATCACTCTGCAACCCAGAAAGAAAGTAAAGAAGGAGGGAACACAGCTGCACCAATACCCGGAAAAGGGAAGTCAGTGGCCCGGGGGCGACCTTGTTATCTCAGAGCCATCACCAAACCCCAAGGTCCAGACCAACCAACTGTCCTCACACACTGGCTGACACAGCCTTACTCACACACCCAGGGTGTCAGTGACGAGTGTGGCCCCACTTGCAGTGGCCTCCCTGCCTGGGGCCACAGACAGACCCTCAGAAGCAGCACGCAGGGCACCAAGCTGCCAGCAGGGGCCTTCTAGAGCCGCAGCCAGCACAGGATTAAGTCCCCAGGACGCCACACGTGACTGTACCACGGTGAAGCACAACCTAAGTGACAGCCCAGAAATGAACACACAGAGGACGAGCGAGGCCGTCCTAACAGCTCAGGGAAGGGGCAGTGCGGCAGAGCAGACGGCCGGAGGCCTGGTCTGAGCGGCCCGTGTCCTGCCGACACACCGGTGACTCGAAGCCACAGTACTGGGGCACGCGTGCCTCTGCAGCCAGCGGTCAGGGGTCCCAACAGGTGGGGGCGCCAGGACAGCACGCTCCGCCCACCGGGAGCCCTGGGCCCCAGGGAGGAGGAGCGGAGGCTCTGCTCTGTCCACCTGCCAACACGCCCACCCTCTCATCCCACCCCACCCAACAGGTCACCCAAGGCAGGAAGGCTTCTGGGAGAGGGGCTCGGGAGGACAGGCCAGCCTGGCTCTGAGTGACCTTGGGGACAACACTGGCCCTCAGCCTGAGTTTTCTTCATTGTGAATGCTGTCATCTGACACTTGCCCTGAAAGGCTGCCCAGAGGACAAGGAGCAAGCAGCAGAAAGCCATTCCCACGAGCTCCCGGCTGCAGGCACCCCTCACAGCTCCATCCCTTGTCCACCGAGACCAAAAAAGCAACACACGGGTGGGCAGGCCCGCAGCAGGAGAGCAGGGCAGGCCTGGCTGACCATGAGACTGCCCCAGCAGAGGCCGGCTGGGCCTCAGGAGCTGTCCAAGGGCAGAAGGCCCATGCCAGATCTGTAGCCCAGAGGCGCCCGGGGCAGCTGCTGGAGCAGGAGTGTCTTCAAAACCAGTGGCTACAGGGCCTTACCCGGGGTGCAGCCCTGTCCAGCCCCTTGCCCTGAACTCCCATGGGGAGGGCCTGACGACCGAGCCAGCCCAGGAAAGCCTGTCCAGGAGCGCTTATGACATGGCCCCGGCTGCCTCCCCGGACAGGCATCAGCTATCCCCTGCAGCAGGGCGCAGGGAGGGAGCAGCGTGACTCAGGGCTCCCCGGCCCACCGCCGCGTAGCCCACCCACCCTGGAAGGGACACCGGCCGGGCCTGCGAGGCCCGCGCCCCGTCCAGGCGGGGACACTGGAAACGTGGTTTCAGGAACGCGAGGGACTCTCGGGCTGGGGTCGGCTCGGTCTCCGACCGGACCAGGCGCTGGACGGGCAATCACCGCTTCAAGAAGGGGAAATCGGGGCGGGCGCGGTGGCCACTGCTGAGTCCGAGCCCCGCGCCCCGCGGGGAGTGCCGCCCGCCTCCCGCATCCCGGCTGACACTCACCGCCTCCGCCGCGGCCGCCGACTTCCGGGTGCCGCGCCCGCGCGCCGCAGCCGCCACGGCCCGGGCCCCACCCCCGCTGTCCGCGTGCTCGCCATTGGGCAGCCAGGCCAGGGGGCGGGGCATCGAGGCGCGAGCCCGGGCACCATTGGCTGCCCACGCCGTCGCTCCGGGCTGCACCTCCCGGCGCCCCGCCCCCGGGGCTGCGCCAAGCGCCTGGGGGCGCCTCGTGACCCCCGCGGGCTGGAAGGTGCCGGCTCGCAGCCCTACTACCCTCGTGGACACGTCCCTGGCCAGCGCCGCACAGGGCCCTACAGGAGGCTCCGCAGGGTGCGCACTTGGGGGCTGCCTCCCCGCCTCCCCAGTCCATGCTTTTGGACTGGCCATTTTTCCCCACTGCAGCTCTGACCGCGGACATACCTGCTGCGGTCAGGACAGACGTCGGACCGGTCACCTCAGCCGTTAACCCGCCTCGAAGCTGTTCGGCAGGGCCGACCCCAGGATGCAGAGCTGCCTGCCTGATCTCCGCACCATCCGCAACAGAGCAAAAGCCACTGACTAGGTCCCTTACCGGAGGACAGAGGCGTTCGCTGCGGCTCCCTGCCCACAGTGGCCTCTGGGCTGTGTCTGGGGTCTGAGTGGAGATTCAGAGGCCCAGGGCTTGCTCCAAATGGGCCCTCAGCAAACTATGACGAGGATGACAATTGTATCAAGGTTGCTAATAATGGTGCTTCCCAGGTGGCATAGTGGTAAAGAATCCGCCTGCCAATGCAGGAGATGCAAGAGATGCTGGTTCAATCCCCGAATCCGGAAGATCCCTTGGAGGAGGAAATGACAACTCACTCTGCTCCTGTATTCTGGCCTGGGAAATCCCATGAACAGAGGAGCCTGGCAGGCTCTATATAGTCCTTGGGGTCAGAAAGAGTCAGATAGGACTGAGCACACACACACACAACAACGTGCCTTGTTGCTCAGTGATTAAGTTGTGTCCGACTCTGAGACCCCATGGACTGCAGCACACCAGGCTTCCCTGTCCCTCACTATCTTCCAGAGTTTGCTCAAATTCATGTCCTTTGAGTTGGTGATGCCATCCAACCATCTCATCCTCTGTTGCCCCCTTCTCTTCCTGCCCTCAATCTCTCCCAGCATCGGGGTCTTTTCCAATGAGTTGGCTCTTCACTTCAGTGTGCTAAATGCTCTAACCCAGCATTCCAGGACCCAGCTCTCATTTTTCCATTTTACAGATGCAAACACTGAGGCTTAGAGCAATTATGTGTCACTTGCTTGAAGTCAGAATTAAGTGGCCAGTGGCAGTGGCTGGATTAATTCCACAACCCTGCAGTGAGGATGTAGATGCCTGATCCTTTCTTGGAGAGCTGATGCCCTGTGAAAACTGGGACTCAGAGAGGGCAAGGGCCTGACTGGTATTAACCCCAGGCAAGAGTCCAACTCAAACCTGCACGACACCCCTAAAAGCCCATTCCACTCCACTGTTGTGCTGCCTCATCTGTGCTAGTCCCGGAAGTCCACAGAAACCCTTTGCAGGCAAGGAAAGCAACGACTCCCTGTGTCCCGGGGCTCTCCCTGTTCCGGGGTTCCCCGGGTCCAAGGGCTCTTCCTGTCCCGGGACTCCCCAGGCCCCCTGTGTCCAGGGCTCTGCCTGACCTTGGGCTCCCCGTGTCCCAGAGCTCCCGTGTCCAAGGTCTCCTCCTGTCCCAGGGCTCCCCATGTCTCAAGGCTCCCCCTGTCCTCGGGCTCCCCGTTGTCCGAGGACTCCTGACCAGCAGGTGGCAGACCCAGCGAGAGACATTCAGTCCTCCTCCCACCACCTGGCAAGAGAGTCAAGCTGGGTGGTGCCAGTGATTCCCCTCCAGGCAGCTGGATTCTGCAGTCCAGCTGAGAGGTGGTAGTGTTGGATAAGCAGAATCTGGGGTTTGGAGGCAAGTGGCAATGCCCAGGAGGACAACAGGCAGCAGCCGCAGAGTGATCTGCCCCAAACCACTGGGCCCAGAGGTGCAGGACCCCTAGTGACCAAGCCCTCCTGACCAGCACCTTCCCATTATCTGCAAAGGGGATGCAGCCATGCTTGGGTTGGGGAGGTGGAAATCCCACTCCGCTGTCAGCCAATGAAATGGGTCAGGGTAGGGGTCTCAGGGCCACCACGGGTTCCCTGTCACCCTACCTCTGAACACATACATCCTTAGATGGGAGATCATGACCTCGTGTGGTCACCCTTTTGACTTCAAGCATCTGCAGCTGGTGGGAACTTCTAACATCCAGCTGAAACCTGGCCCTCCCTGCAGCATTTCACACATGCCCGAGGGATGGCCCTACAAAACTGGCCAGAAGCCAGGTAGAGGGTGGGTGAGAGGGGGAGACGGGGCTCCTGGGCCCTGTGGCGATGGGCCAGGGGCGGAGGCCCCCTTCCCTGAACTCTGACTCCTTCCAGCCCCCATCTGCAGCCTGGGTCAGGGAAGGAAGCCAGTCCCGCGGGCCCTGCTGGGTGGGCGAAGCCCACGGTGTTGTAAATTCACCCCTGAAGGAGGAGAAAAGCCACCGTTCCCCGAGGGGTCCCACCCATTCGGATCTCCACAGTGGGAACGCTAGAGCGATGAGGGTGGGAGACCGCCCAGATGGACTGGGTTGGGGCCCCACCGCCTCCTCCCAGTGACCTACAGCTGGCGAGAACCTCTCTACGCCTCGGGCCTCGGTGGGCTTCCCGTCTGTAAAACGGGAGAGCAGCAGAACGCTCCCTCGCGAACTGTGGGGAACACAACTGGTGCCGATGGGCGGGCACGGCGTGCAGCCAACAGCAGGCGCTGGAGGAGGATACCCAGGAACTGGGGGTGATGATAGAGCCGACCGGCCCAAGTCCTGGGATGGGGCGCCAGGCCTGCCCGGCTCCCCACGCGGGCCGCATGGCCTGGGCACGTCCTCGAAGGCGGCCGGGAGAGGACGGCCAGCAGCCCGGGCCACAGCCGCATAGGTCCCGGCAGGTGCCCCGGCCTCCGCCGCTCCACGAGGGGCCGTGATCGGCAGAGACGGACACCCCCAGCGCCCAATGGCAAGCCGGCGTCCCTTCGCGCTCGTCCAATCGGCGCCGGTTGCCGGGCCTCCCGACCAATGAGAACAGTGGCGGCGGCGGGGAGGGGCGAGGGTCTCGGCGCCGGCAGGCCGGCTTTGCGCACGGGCCGCGCAAGGGGCGGAGGGCTGGCCAGGGTTGCGCGGGGCGCTGAGGGTGCGCCCCGCACCGGCGCGATCGGAGGCCCCCGGACGGTCATCCGCGCCCTCCCGGGGACGCCGCGCGCCGAGGGACCGGCGGACGCCCGTCTGGGGCGGGGGCCGTGCTGCGGCGCCGCCCACAACCGCGCTCCAGGTAGGCTCCGGCCGGGAACCCGGGTCGGGGTCGGGGCCGGCATCCGGGCTGCGGGCCGGGCAAGGGCTGGAATCGAGGTCTGGGCAGGGGTCAGTGCCGGGAGTCCAGGCCAGCCCCGCTCCACCCGCACCGCGCGGCGGTGCGCGAGATCCCGGACCGGCGGGGGCGGGTCCCTTTGTGCGCGGCCTGGGGTCCTGCCCGGCCGGCCGTGCGCCTCGCTCCGCGCACCCCTCCGGTCGCGGTGCAGCCTGAGCCGTGTCCCCCCTACTCGACCGGGCGCCTTGGGCCGGCGCCACGCAGCCACGGAAACTTTCCATCGGCCGAACCGATCAGGGGCTGGGGAACTTTCCCGGGGCTGCTAGCTGCAGGGAAGCACCCGCACGGCGGGGACGGGGAATGCCCGGGCGCCGGCGCCGCGCCCGCCGCCCAGAGGACAAGGGAGGGAACGCTGCCCGGGGTCCCTGCCCGGAGCCCCAACCTGGCTCCCCATCCTCGCCTCCCCTGCGCCCCGCTGGTGGGTCCCCAACCGCTGGTGTGAGGCGCGTTCCCCCCGACCCGGAATGGGGCTCGGACCAGATTGGCTGTTATCCTGAGCACGCAGCCGGAGATCCCCAGCCTGCCTCTTTTGATCTTAAATAATTAAATATTGGGTTATTACAACATGTCACCATTTCTAACCTCTGCATAACGTGTCACAGTGAAAACAGGAGTTGGAGACTCCCGTGCCCCTTTCCCTTTAACCCAAAGGTTTTAGGAACAAGGAGAAAAGCTGCTCCGAGGGTCTCATTCCGTGTGAAACCCCCTCTCCCCCGCACCCCTTTCACAGGTCACCCGAGTCGCCATGCAGGGCATGCGCCAGGTGAGGGTCTGTGAGCCCAGGGGCGTCCTTCCGATGAGGGCATGCCCAGCCCCACACTGGGAGCCTTGGGGTCCAGGCTCCCGCAGGTCCTCCTGGCCCAAGCAGGTCGCACCTGCCCTGTCTCAGTGTATCTGGACGCGCAGCAGTTCCCAAGCAGGCGGTCTGGGTCTGGGGTTCGGCCACAGCGTGTGGAGCCGAGAATCTGGCTCTTGTGTTTTCCCGCAGCCTCGCCCGTCCCTTCCACAGCGCCCTGTCTCTCCCCCATCGCCCACACCCCCAAGTCTGAGGTCCACCGGCACCCAGCCCAGGGCCGGCCATAGAGCACGCACTGCACTCAGGACTCTGGTCTAGCCCTGGCCTGGGGAGGAGGTCCCACAAGCACAGCCCGGCTAGCCCCTACCCTGCTCTCCACAGGGGCATGATGCCTGCTAACCACATGCCTCCTGGGGGAGCAGGGCCCGCCCTCAGTCCTGCCAGGCTAGAGCTGCACCCCCCCACACACCCAGCCTGGGCCACATGCCTCCCCCCAGGGTGGCCCCTCAGGTCGCTTCTCGGACCCAGGGGTCCCTCTGCATCTCCCAGTTTCCCTGGGGGCTGCACCACCAGCCCCATCTGTGCTGCACAGGATTCAGGTGGGTTCCCTCTCTTCCACCCCTGGGCCACCAGTGAGATCCTCCACCTCCAAGAGGAGCCAAGGGGCGAATGGAGACACCAGCCCATCTGAACCAGCGGAGGGAGGGAGGGGACAGCCGGGGCGGGGGTCCTGGGGGTAAGTGCTGTGGGGTGCCAGGGAGGTGGCCAGGGTTCCCGGGGCTTTCCCCAGCAGTGGCTCAGATGAGCAGTGGCTCATCAAAACTCAAATGAGGTGTCAGCCACTCCGCAGGAACCCCAGAGTCAGAGCGTAAGTGGGAACTAGGGGTCGGAGAGTTACTGGGGGGACTCAGGGTCAGAGAGGAACTGCGGCAACTCAGGGTCAGAGAGTAACCAGCGGGACTCGGGGTCCAAGAATAAGCAGGGGGAGTCAGGGTCAGGAGCCCCTTCCTGGGGCTTCTCCCGGGAGGGCTGCACAGCCCACCTGCCCGGAGCTGGGGGGCATCCTCATCACTCGCGGGGCCCCTCCCCCTTGCCCCCCCCACCCCCCGCCCCGGGTGGTGGGAGGCGGTGGGTGTGAGGCACAGCCCTCACCGAGGCCCTGGCGCACCCTGAGCGCCGGCGCCCTCCAGCAGAGCAGGCACAAGCTGAGTGCAGCCACCAGAGGGCGCCCGGGGCCGCCACAGCCAGCAAGAGCGGCTCCACCCAGCCCCCCAGTGCGAGGGTGGGGGGAGTGGGGGGGGGGAGGACCTCTTCCCCAGGCGCCCAGAAGCACTCACTGGAGCTTTGCTCTGTCCGGGTCCCCTGCCCAGAGTGGGAAGCTGGAGAGGGCAAGGCCCCTGGGTACTGGACACAGCAGGGGGAGCAGGCTGGGGCCGGGCTCCCAGTGGCCATCCTGTCATGCACGGCCCCTGGGTCCAGGCCAGGCCTCAGTGCCAGCCACTCAACACCAGGCCATGCCTCTCTGCCTCAGTGTCCTGGGGGGCATAGAGGGCACAGCCAAAGGGGGTCCTTTCAAGATGCACAGAGTGACCAGTGGCCAGCAGGGGCTGGCCAGGATTTCCATGGTGGAGCAGGATTCCAGACAGGGCAAGCTTGGGCTCCTCACCACCCTTCATGGCCCAGAGCTGCTGGCCCATCCCCCCCAGCCCAAGCCCCATCCCCCATCCCCCCATCCCCCCCAGCACCCAACCTGGGCCCCATCCCCCCGGCCCCCAACCTGGGCCCCATCCCCCCAGCCTGAGCCCCATCCGTCCATCCCCCATCCCTGGCCCCAGCCCGGGCCCTACACCCCTCCAGACTGGGATTGTGCCGTGGGGGCTCCCTCACACTGCCAGGTGTCTCTGGTCTGTGCTTGCTATCCTGGCTCTTGGCCGGCCTCTGCAGGGGGTTCCTGCCCAGCCAGGGGCACCACAGGCCTTTCCGGGGCAGGAGCAGCCCTCTCGGACCCCGGGCTATTGGTGCAGGGTCCTTGTCCGGCAGGGACCCCCGAGCCCGCTGACCAGCTCTGAGGGTTGCTGAGGAGGGCTCCCTGCGACAGGCACCCTCAGCCTCGCAGCACAAGCCCCACCGCTGCTGCTGCCTTCACGTCTCAGGCCTGCCCGTCTGTCTGTCCATCCACAGCCCCAGGGCTCTTAAGAGGCTCTGCCCCCAGCACCCTAGGGTACAGTGCTGCCGAGGTGAGGTGCCCTGGGCACGCAGACCCCGCCCAGGTCCACGCCCACCACGCACCATCCAGACCCTCCCGGTTCTCAGTCCTTCTCGCCCTGAAGATGCCCCCCACCCCTACACCAGCCTGGACCCCGGGTTGCCTCTGCTTTGGTGGCTTCTTGGCCCACTGGAGCCCCCGAGGTGGGAGCCCTGTTCTTCCCGTGGTTGGGTGGTTATCAAGACTGATAATAAAGGCACGTTGTTCTCGTGGGACGAGGTCTTTGTCAACGCTTAAGCCAGAAGCAGTTGCGCCCCAGACATATCACATTCGGAGCAAACGCTGATTCCTGACCTCGGTGGGGGCCGCAGGTCCTGCCACGAGCGGGCAGACTCCCAACCATGCCTCCCTCCCAGGCACTCACGCACACACATGTACACACGTGCACGCACATGCCTGGCTTGGGCCCTCCCCCCCGCCCCCCGCCTTCTTTCTTGCCTCTGGCCCTGGCCTCCTGCTCTCCTGTCACAATCCTGCCCCAACTGGACACCCTTCCCCTTGTTGAAGGGGCTGCCAGGAGCCAGAAGGCCGCACCCTCAGGCCCCTGAATGAGCCATGTCCGCAAGGAAAGGTTGGATGGAGGCTTGAGACCACTTGGGTGACACTGCGGAGCCGGGGGGGAGTTCCCGTCACTGTGATCCCCGGAGGGGCCTGCCGCCCGTCACACCACCCTGTTTTTCATTTTTCAGCAGTATTGCCAGGCCTGGCTGCAAGCAGAGAGAGGGGAGGCGTCCCCAGGCCTGGACACAGGGAGGGGAGGCATCCCCAGCACCCTGGCTGAGACAGGCAGCTGCAAGGTCCTTGGTCTGGGCCTGGGAGGCTCGCTGCCTGCCTACGAGGCACACGGATGGGGCCAGCCTCAGGGGACCTGGGGGAGGTGGGGCGTGGACCCCTGCACTGGCCTTGGTGTGGGAGCATATCACAGCAGAGCGCGCCCAGCCTCGGGAAGCCGGAGAGGTTATCCGCTTACAACTCTGAACGCTCCAGGTTTTGAAGGATAGTCGTAAGAAACGCCCAGGCGGCCAGTGCTAAGCGCGGACGCGACAGACCCAGTGCGGAGGAACGAGAACGTGCTCAGGGTCCTGTGGGGCGGGCCCCTGCCGGCGCGCCGTAGGATGCCCCTGGGCTGGGATGACCAGGGATGACCAGCCGGGGTCTGACCCTGTCCAGGAGGGACTCAGCCCCACAAATTGGCCTCAGCAGGTGCCCTCTGGATGAAGAGCCCGCCAATCGGTGTCTGGACGTGCCTACCTCCCCAGGGATGTTCCGTCCTCACACAGGTGGAGGGCAGGGCGGCTCATGGTCAACAGAAGGACGGACTGTGGCCTGAGTGTGTGTGGGCGCCTCTGGTCAGCCTCAGCCCAGGTAGGCACAGTGCCCCGGGCTGGACAGGGCTGGATGTGAGGCCTCCTTCCAGCCCTGCTCAAATCCACCAACGGGCTGGGCGTGGACCATGGACACAGGCTTGCGGGACGCCCACCAGGACGTCAGCCGGGCAGGTCTGTGCTGCCCTGACGTGGGTGCCCAGCGGGTCAGTGCCCATGTGTTCCACAGGCTGCCGGCTCTGATCCTGCTCGGGGCCGTTCCTGACAAACCAGAGAGTCTGGAGCCGCCAGGAGTGACGGGCCACGGGCCCACGTGAGGGCCCAACGGGGCCTGGGGGCCTCCAGCACACACAGCCACACTTGGCCATGGTCAGAGGGGGAGGAGCTGTGCCTGGCGTGCGCCGGCCCTGTCTCGTGGGCTCCTCTGCGGTGACAGCTCCAGGGCACAGGGCGCGGCGTCCAGGGAGGGAGGCAGGGACGGAGGCGGAGGGGCGAGGCCGGGCAGTCCGTTTGCTGTGCCGATGGACTCGCTGAGGGTGGCGAGCTCTGAGAACACCAGCCCAGCATCTCAGTGGCCAGGCTGCGGGGCCGCAAGGGGCCTGCTCAGTCGGGATGAGGAGGCTCGGCTGCGTCCAGGCTGTGGGGCCTCTTGGGGCCAGGGTCGTGCGCATTGGCCACTGCAGGCGTTTTACAGCCTTCAATGTTTGCCTGTGGTTGGTGACTTTCTGTTTGAGAAAGTTTCAAACTTTGCATGTTCTGTGCGGAAGCTATGGAAGTCTTCTTCCGATGGTTCCATGTCCCACGCGTGTCCTCTGAGCATGGCCGAGCGAGCACACGTTCGTCCACCCCGTTGGAGTTTCCAGGTCGGCGTCCACGCCCGAGACTTCACCCACCTGGAGTCTGTGTTGACGCAGATGGGAGGTGAGGGCTGAGCTTGGTTGACACAGTTGTATCTGAACTGTTACCTGACCGACGTGTCCTGTCAGTGGAAACTGGAAACAGGACCCCCGGGTCCTCGTTGGACACTCAGGCCAACCAGCCTCTGTGTGGGACAGTCCTGGGTGGCCTCGAGCTGGCCCCGCAGGTGCGGGCCGGTCCACGCTGTCGGGGGGCCCCTGCCATGCTGGCCCTGTGCACGTGGGTCCTGCTCTGGTCCCCCTGAGTCTCCAGCCCATCTGAGCCCCCTTGGTGACCAAGAACAGGTCCCTGCTGTGGGGAAGCCTCTCAGAGGCCCGCAGAGTGATGCGGGCCCCCTTTGTGGCATCCCGCCTCTGAGCGTGAGGCTGCCCGCAGCTGGGAGGGCCTGGGGGTCCCCCGAGGCTCTCCCGCTTCTGGTGGCCTGCAGGGAGTGTGTGGGCCTCCTCCTCTAGGTGTGGGCTTGGCACGCTCGTGACCTCCAGGGGACGCAGCACCAGCTGCACCCACACCTGCCTGTTTGCGTCTCTGCACGGGGTGGGGCCTCACCAGCCACGTCAGCATCTGCCTGTTCCCTGGGTGCTCTGCTCTGCTCTCGGCCTGGGCCAGCCTGTCAGCTTCCTTCCCCAGGCCCTGAGCCTGTGCCCCGGCCCGGCCAGGCGGGACCCTCCACGGGGCACCCCCGAGTCATCAGCCCCGCCCTGACTTCGGTGTTGTGCTCCGATCTGGGGAGGGCCGCCTGTTGTCAGGTGGGGTGAGGCCCCCACGCCCCCTACCCTCCCGGCACACGTTGCCGGGTTGACATTTGCAATTGATGACTTTGGTATTTCAAATATGCCTTTAGTTAAACTTTCTCTTTTCAAAATATTTTCACTCTCTGTGAAATCCTAATTAGGCCATTCATTCGTCTGAATGTACTTTGCTGCTCTCTGCATTTTGCAAGATAACGAGACTGGGAGCGGGCTGGCAGCCCGTCCTCTGGGGCCTCCGCTTGCTCGGCTTGCTCGTGCCCTGCAGGGAGAGCCTGGCGCCCCGCAGCCATGGATGGGGTTGAGTGTGCAGGTAGAGGGGCCTGGGTGGCCAGTCGGCCCTGACAGTGGGAAGTCTGCCCGATGTTTTCTTAGAATGTCCAGAGCTGGGTTTACCCTCGGAATGTCGGGATGTCATGAGAAAGGAGAAAGGGAGGCGTCAGGCTTGCAGAGCTGTCAGCCGGGGCCATAGAGGAGCGTCTGTCTGTGGATAGGGTGGGTGGGCCGCTGGGGGCTGAGCCAACATCACAGACCGCCTGGTGGCACCATGGACACCTCGGTGCTCCCTGGGGTGGCCCAGCTCCCGGGGCACAGAGCCCGGGGAGAGCGAGCCGTGCAAGCCCAGCTTGGCGTGAGCACAGCCTTCCCGGCTTCCTCCTGGGTGAACAGCTCAGGCCCGCCGTGACCCCGCAGCCCTGCTGGAGGCCGCTGTGTGGGCCGGCTCCCGGCTGGATCTGGGGTCTCTCGGGGACCCCGTGCCAGCGGGCGTAGCCCGGCGCCCTGGCCTCACGTTCCCTCCCCCGTCCCGCCGGCTCTGGGCTGTCCCCACGGTTCGGCAGGCCTGCCTCTGGCCTGTCCATGGCCTCGACAGTGTCCTGGCCGCCAAGCCTCCACTGCATTTTTCTTCAAATCCCTGTGGGGTCCGTGATCAGTCCTTCTTAAAGTTTGTTCCCAGTTCATCAGATCAAGGTCGTCTTTCACCTCTCAAGGACACGTATCAACAGCTCCCTTAGGCTTGTGCCAGTTAACTGCCGCTCTCTGGGGCGCTGGAGCGGCAGGGGCGGCCCGGGCGCTGGGGTCTCTGCCGCCCTAGGGCTTCTGTCCAGGGTCCTGGCCCAGCCACACACCCCCTCCCATGTGGGGACCTCCAGTGTGGACCAAGGCTGGGCACTGCAGGCCAGGCCTCACGGGTCTGCCCGACCCTCCAGGAGCCAAACTCTTGCCTCCCCCAGCACACGGATGTCAGAGACCACTCACCACCCATTCCCCAGGGCAGGCGAGGCCGCTTGGGGCAGCTTGGTGGGCTCACAGCTGCATAGCGTGGACGGGCGTGTGTGCGCATGACCGTGTGGGTGGCTAGAGGCGTGTGCCTGCGGGCGGGTCCGAGGAAGCCCCCAAACTGCCAGTCAGCCTGCCGCAGTGATCTGCGTCCTGCTGGTGAGGCCGGAGCACACGCCTCCTTTGGTCTCACAGGATGGGGGCGTCAGGGAGCCAGGCAGGGGCACTGAGGAGGGGCAGGGGAGGGTGTGGAGGCAGTCTGCACGGGGTGGGGTGGGGTGAAGCCCCTTGCCCCTGCTGGGGCGTTTGCATATAAAATATGAGACTG